>NC_034613.1:138030822-138051957 GCF_900095145.1 Mus pahari | reverse complement strand
GTCTACAGAGTGAGTTCCAGGACAGCCAGGGCTATACAGAGAAACCTTGTCTCGGAAGAAGGAGGAGGAGGAGGAGGAGGAGGAGGAGGAGGAGGAAAAGGAGGAGGAGGCGGCAGACTTCTTATTGCAGGGTGGAAAAGCAATATAAACTAAACATGGCACTGTAGACATCAAGTGAATTCCAGATGAAAGGGAAAAGCTGTGGACTCTGCACCATGCCCTCTACTAGAAATACTGCCACTTATCAGACTGTTTGAATGCGGTATGTCCCAGAGTAAGAGAAGGCCACTTTAGAAGGCAAGTGGACTCCAGAACAAAAGGGACTACCTAGATCTTGCTTTGTACAGCCCTCTTGACTGCAACTGGACTGTTGTAAGGGAATTATGGAGTGTGTACTCAGCACTGCCAGCACCGTGTAGTCCCCAGAGATGAGCCTGCTTTGTTCTCCAAGGGGGATAAACAGTCAACAGCTTTGTGTGGCAGAAACCAGGAAATCCATTTGCCTGTTACTTCAAAGACAATGGTTGTGAAGAAAACAGTAAAAGCTATGCTAGCCCTCACTTTGTCCCAAGAGAAAAATGTAAAAGCCATGGGGATTCATTTCTTAGGGCCTTTGAGCTTTAGAAGGTAATAAGGGAGACAGACAGAGCCAATCATTATATAAGGAAAACCAACTTCATCAGGCTGAATATGAAGGAAATGAGCATCTAATATCTCCTATGTGATGTATTCCCCCTCAAGGCCTAAGTGCCTTTCCTCAATTCCTTATACCAACCCTATGAAGCTCAGGCTGTTGACCACACCTTTGGGGACAAGCAGTGAAAGACTATTTAACTTATCTAAGGCATGTGAGTTAGGAATTAATCCAAGCTACAGTTAAGAAGGAAGAATAAGCCAGAATCTCGGGGGGGGGGGACACTCTAGGTGTCAAGTATAAGGATTTCATTTTTGGAACATGAGAAATCAGAGAAAAAAATCCCTGCATAGGGAAGCATGGAATACGAGTTAACAAAGAAAACAACTCAGAAGAAGGTAGCTAGTTTCAGAGATGTGGGAAAGGCTTTGGAGACATAGCCCTAAATGAGTTGCATGACCCAAGAGAAGGGAAGTGCAGACGTAAAGCATTAAAAGATCTTGGAAGAAATACTATACCAGGTAAGAAAGGCTAATACAATCAAGACTGTAGATATCCATAGCACCATCAGTTGATGAAATCTGCTGGCTCTTTTGGAGCCAATGACCCCCTCTTACTTATCCTTGATGCCCAGCATATAGTCCAGATTGTGTCTGACAAATGAATGGATCAGTCAACTAATTAATACTTACAACGCATATTACCTATGGGTCATGGTTTTGTGAAGGCAAATTCCCAGACAGTCCAAAGACTAGAAGGACAGGAATGGTGGAGAAAAGGAGAGACAATGCTTCATTGTGGTGCTAAATAGGGAACCTACTATATGTCTGCTTAAAACACAATGGCATCAGCTGAACACAGCAGCCCATACCTCCAGTCCTAGCAGTTTGGAGACAGAGACAGGGCTGCTGAAAGCTAAAAGTCAGCTTGGTCTACACCGTTACTTCCAAGCCAGCTAAGGGCTGCTTAGTAATATCCTCTTTAAATAGAAAAGGAAAGGGCCCAGTGTTGAAACACAGGAGTCTATGGCGGCCATACCTCTTCAAACCATCACAGTTACCATCATTGCATGCTGTGTTCTGGTTCCAAATCTGCATCGTCTACTAACAGACCAGGGTGCCCACACCCACTGTATAGAACTTCCTAGAAAGGACCCAGCATGCCTTATGCCACAAAGGGAGGTCTGTCCGCCCATCCCTGCAATGCTCGGACAACACCCCCCAGAATGAACCAAGAAAGCTGTTGGCTGCCCGTTGATGTTCGTGCCTTCCAGGGCTGTGCATATCCGAGAGCAAAGACTTTTTAATGAATATATTTTACAAATACACCGCAGAATCACGCAATGCTTCCTGCGTTGGATGCAATCCTGGGCCACAAGTCTGCACACTCCTTTGCTACTGAACCTGTGATAGCAGAACCCTTCATCTCTCCTTTATTACTATGACCCCTGCGTTATCTTCAAAATAAAGAAACACCCCATCTTTTCTTCGATATGACTTTCGTTGTCGAATTACCACTGCTGGATGTACCTTTCCCCTTAGTTCTAGTTTGCCTTTCTTAACTGTGGCCATCACCATGTCCCCCACACCAGCAGCAGGAAGTCTGTTCAGCCGTCCATCCCTTGATTCCTTTCACAGAGATGATATACAAGTTTTTGGCTCCCGTGTTTTCCGCACAGTTGATCACAGCTCCGACCGGAAATTCCAGGGAAATCCGGAATTTCGCTCCAGAGGACCCACTGCGTCCTCGCTTCGACATCTTGAAGGTCTGGAAAGAGTCCGAACTTTTGATCCTCCTGCCTCCCTGCCATTGCAGCTGCAGCCACAGGCCTGTGTTACCAGCCCAGACTTGAGTCCTCTCTTCTAAAGAAAGGCTGTTCCCTACCAGCGACACCTGCAGCCTGCCGACCTCGGACAGCTGTCTCTCATCTCCCCACACAGGTTGCCCTGGTCACTTTTGGAACCAGGAACTTCACCAAAAGGCGCTAAGGCAAATGGTGCTGTAACCGTGGGATGTGAGGGCCTACCCTCTGGGAGATGATCACACATGGAAGTGGTCTCTGGAGAGGCTAGCCCCTCTCATCAGAGCGACCCCCACAGCAGCTCCACTGAGCCTTCTCTGTGCTGGGCTGGAAGTTGGGGTGACAAGTGAACCAGACAGGTTCTTGTCTCCATAGGGGCTAAGTCGGGTGAGGGAAGACAGCAGGTTCAGAAACAAGTAGAGGCTCTTCTTGTACCCCAAGGAAAAAGGAAGAGAAGGGGATCCCAAACTCGTCACACTTGAAAGGCTACTTGAGTGAGAATGGTTCAGGCACTTTCCCCGGAACAGAAGCCAGGCCTTGAGAGGAGGCTGGCCACACTCAATGCCTTGCAGTCACTGTCCTTATGTAAGAGGGAAGACAGGAGGAGATCAGGTTGTCCAGGTGGTGGCTGGCACCCTGAGCCCCAGGCATGGGGTGGGGCCATCCATTTAAACCTTGGGGGCTCTCTCTGGGTGTGTTTTGCTGAAAGGAGGTCTGGTCTATCTTCTAGAAGTCAGTCAAGCCTAATTTGTTTCTCAGCAGGAGAAAGGTGACCTCATTTACAGTCAAGAGGTACAGAGTGGCTAGCTGCTCGGTCATGTTTGGGGTAAGAAGGAGAGGCAGGGTTTTCCATTGAGTCAGGAGCGGGTGGTTTTGGCTTTGGCTGTTTTCTGTTCTGTTCTCTGTATGTGTGTTTCTGTGTGTATATGAGTGTCTCGTTTGTGTGTTTCTGTGTGTGTTAGTGTGTGCGCACTCGCACTGAGGAGTCCTTTCTGATTTGGAGACACAAAGCCTCATAATTAGTTCATGGCTGTTTCTCTCCCAATCTGGGGATCCAGAGCCTGGACGTTGAACAACCAAAAATGTTCACTGAAGCAGTCAGTCAAGGGCGTGAGCAGGAGACGGGAAGCAGGAGATGGGAAGTGTTGGGACAGTCAAACACAGGGGACCCCGACAGTGAAGAGGCCACACACATGCCATCACGCCTTACAACAACATGACCCTCACTTGGGCCTTACAGAGGGTGAACCTGAGAGAATGCATAGGAAACTGAAGTGGAAACTTCTAGATTCTTTGGAAAGTCAGCTATGTGAAATGATATTTTGCTGGGGCAGACACATGAAAGAATGTTTTCCTGAAGCAGATACAGGTGAAACCATGGTTTGGTTTGGTTTTTTTATTTTTTGTTTCTAGGGTTTTTTGTTTTGTTTTGTTTTGTTTTGTTTTGGGTTTTTTTCAAGGCAGGGTTTCTCTGTGTAGCCCTGGCTGTCCTGGAACTCACTCTGTTAGACCAGGCTGGCCTTGAACTCAGAAATCCACCTGCCTCTGTCTCCCAAGTGCTGGGATTAAAGGCATGTGCCACCACAGCCTGGCTGAAATCATGTTTTGATAGAGCAAAATCAAACACACAAAAGGACCCATGATGAAGGAGTATAAATATGATCCCACAGACATGAGAGACATGAGAGCACTGAGCATTGGTTTGGTTTGCTCTGCCTCACTACTCTTTACTAACGACACACATCTTGGTTTGCCTTACATAGCATTGTTGAGCTCAACTTGTGGTAACACTACCGCGATTGAGAGAAACTTGCCCAAGGACTGCTCACGCAGTTCCTGAAGCAGCCTGCTGCTTCCTCAGCCTCGCCTCAGGCAGGCTGGTAAGCCTGGTGGTTTCTTCAGGATTGAACTAAAGCTGTTGGTTCCGTGTGGCATTCGCCTGCCTAGAGGATTGGACTGAACCTACCAATTTGTATTTGGTGTTTGCTACAGGACCGAACTGCTGCCAAAGATCAAGCTCACCCACAAAGAACTATGCTGAACTTCCCCTACCCTAATAACTTTTCTCTTCCACTGCCTCTGCTGGGGGGTTGGTTAGAGGAGAGGTTGAACCCTTATTAAAAGTGGGTTGCAAAGAAAGAAAGGAAGAAAGAAAGAAAGAAAGAAAGAAAGAAAGAAAGAAAGAAAGAAAGAAAGAAAGAAAGAAAAGGAAAAAATGTAAGTGGCATCTTGAATTGTTGACACTGTGGGGATGGAATCAGGGCAGACACTGGAGTGTTGCCATTGTGTGAGGGGTCACTCATTCTTCACCAGCATGTATCACAAAGCCTCTGCAAACTTATAGAATAATTTATTTCTGTTTCCTCTTACACATTTACAGTCCATGCACAAGTATTCATACTAAACAGTAGAACAGAGAGTTCTATAAATAAGAAATCATGCATAGGTCCTCCAAAAGACAGAAAACATTTATTTTAGATAGCCAGAACGCATGTTTAAGAAGGTTTGGGGCAACAGTGTTTGTAATAGCTCAAAGATCTACATGTAAAGCATCCTAAATATCTACTAGGAGGGGAGGGCCTGAATAAATCATGGCATATTTAGTAATTAAATACAAAGAATTCCATGAATAATGATGTGAAATGTGTCCATTACTATCAAAAGACCAAATATCATGTGGATACATACTGTCTTACTTATGCCTGATCACCCAGGTTATAACATGGAATATGAACTCAACAAGTGTTTATTGACAGATAAATTAATCCATTCAGCCATCAATCTGTGAGGACCTAATACAATCCCATGAATGAAAGAGAAAATATACGAAGACACACAAATAGTGGATGGAGCTTGGAGACTCTTATAGAAGAATAGGAGGAAGGATTGTGGCCCCCAAAAGGTTAGAAACTCCATAGGAAGACCAATAGAGTCAAGTAATCTGGACCCTTGGGGTTCCCAGAGACTGAACCACCAACCAAAGAACATACATGGGCTAAACCTAGGCCCTCTGCACATATGTAGCAGATGTGCAGCTTGGTCTTCATGTGGGTCCCAAACAACTGGAGTTGAGTCTCTCCGAGAGCTTTTGCCTATGTGTGAGATATGTTCTTCTAGCTGGGCTGCCTTGTGTGGCCCCAGTGGGAAAGGATACACCTAGTCTCACAGAGACTGGATGTGCCAGGATGGGGGTATACCCCGGGGT
Source organism: Mus pahari (assembly GCF_900095145.1). NCBI lineage: Eukaryota > Metazoa > Chordata > Mammalia > Rodentia > Muridae > Mus > Mus pahari. The sequence continues at coordinate 138,046,317 of NC_034613.1, read as the reverse complement.
GACCCCATCCACTCAGAGGAGAAGGGGAGGGGGAAAATCCTGGGAGGGGGTGACTGGGGAGGGGGCAGGGAGAGGGATGTAAAGTGAATAAATAATGCAAAAAATAATGCACATGTATACAGACATGTTTGTGTAAGCAAGTAATGACAGCAGTTGGGAGGGAGTCATAAAGATTCAGTTAAGTGTGTTTGCATATCAACTTGATTTTACAAAAAACATATAATATGCTGAAATAGGTTTCATTTCAAACAACATCAGTTATTTGCTAAAATAATTACCTTGTTCTGTGAAGCTCATCTTCATAGATGCTTAACATGCTGAACATGCTTAAATTACATTAATGGCAAGTTCCTATTTCACAAGTAAATAAATACTAATTGAATCAGACAAAAAGATGCATTTATTTTATGGACTGAATGACAAGGGGGTACTGGCCACCCTATGACAAGCAACCCATGAAGAAAACAGGAGATGTGAGCTCAAAGAACTCCACATCCATAGCTCATACTAGTCAGGATTCCAATCATACTGCTGTTAGTGTCCTAGGGAGACAACAAGATTCCATTAGGACCAATCCAAGATTGCTGTTCCTGGCCTGATTCCTCTCCATCTACTTGCCCGGGCCCTCCTTGTATAGGACATGGGGAGCCCCTGTCTATCTTCTGAGCCTGTTTTCTCCCTCGTATTTTTATAATAAGAGATGGGGTAGGGGGAAAGGGGCATGGAGGAGAGGGAGGTGGAGGAGAAAAATGGGGAAGAGAGAGGAGAGAAGAAACAGAGAGGAGAGAGGAGAGTGAGAAGAAGAGGGAGGGGAGAGAGGGAGGAGGGACAGGGAGAAGGGGTAAGGAGATAGAAGGGAGACAAAGAAGGGGAGAGGAGGGATTGAAGGGGGAGGGAAGGACAGGGAAGAGAGAGGAGAGGGAGAATGGAGAGAGAAAGAGGGGGAGAGAGAAAGAGAGAAGAGGAAAGTTGTGGTGGTTTAAATAAGTATGGGCTCCATAGACTTATTTATATGAATGCTTCATCATCTGGAAGTAGCAATACTTGAGAAAGATTAAGAGGTGTTGCCTTGCTGGAGGAAGTGTGTGTCACCAGAGGGGAGTCTTTGAGGTTTCAAATGCTCGAGCCAGACCCAGTGTCTCTTCCTATACCCTGTGGATCCTGGCGTAGAACTCTCAGCTACATTTCCAGCACCATGTCTGCCTTTGTGCTGCTAAGATGATAACGGACTAAATCTCGGAACCTGTAAGCCAGCCCCAATTAAATACGTTCCCTTATAAGGGTTGCCATGGTCATGGTGTCTCTTCAGAGCAATGGAAATCCTAAGACAGAATGGGAGGCAAAGAGAGGAAGAGAGAAACTTTGAACACAACATGAAGCCACTTTCCCACATTTCCCTAACCACCTCTGCTTTATTCTTGCTCCATTGTGTTTTCCTTATTTGAAAGCATCAATTTGTCATCAGTTTGTCTGTACCCTTTCAATATGACACCTCTTGGCTTTTTTGTGCTCACCTTTTTCAATAAATTTGACTCATTTACCAAACTCCCACATATGTCTTATTATGGCTATGATGATTCTACTTCTTCACAAATACCCACTCATAACTTAGTATGTGGGCCCAGGTGCTGTGTATCTAGAAAAAGAGGAAGACAACTCCAGGACGTAGTCTCTCCTCTACCCTAGACGTTACAGACTAGGATACCCTGTTTAACAATACTACTAGAAATAGTCTGAAAGCTGGCTCACTAGGCACCGTGCATATAACTCAGTTGGTACAGTGCTTGCCTACCATGCATGAAGCTCTTGGTTCAAGCCCCATCATCACATAAAAATGGGTGTAGTGGTACACATCTATAATCCTAGCACTCGGAATGTGGAAGCAGGATGATAGGAATTTAAGGTCTTCTTTCACTATATCTCAAGTTCAAGGCTAGCCTAGGCTACATGAGAAACCATACGTACCTCCTAAAAGACAATTGGCTGGAAAAAAAACTGAGTTGCTAGAAGAATATAGAAAGGAACAATCTTTTGAACTGACTTTCTGAAATTACCAATTTTGCTTGATCTGTCCTGGTTTTTGTTTGTTTAAACAATTTTTTAATGTTTATTTGCTTTTAAGGCAGGGTTTGACACAGTCCAGTCCTTATAATTTGGAACTTGCTATGCTGTTAAAGGTGATCTTGAACTCCTGATGCTTCTGGCTGTCCATTCCAGGGACTACAGACTACACCATGCTACACTCTGATGTTCAAAAGCCACATCTATAATTCTGGTGTCGTGTACATGAAGAACTCATGAAGCGTCTTCCACCTCAACTATTTTATAAAAATGGTATGTAAAATACCGTGAAAGGCTAATATGAGCTGCGATTTTCCTGCTCATAGACACATGGTTCACACTGGAAGCATCATGTCATGTCAAAAACGCCTGCAGCTTAAAAGATAGAAGAGACACAAAGCCAGAGGGCTCCCACGTGCAACTACTGCAGGCCCTTGGCATCCGTTTCCTTGTGTACAACATGGGTGTGATAGGCAGAGACTGCTTTACAGGAGGGCTTCCTTTTACTTGACTCCATCCTTTGTAACATTTGGTTTTACATTCATAAATCTAGTAGAAAGCAGCTTTGTTAAATTACCTATACCAGCTCAACCAATTTTCTTTTCACCAGCCTTTCTTCCCATAAGAGAGACATAAAGGCATCACACTGAGAAAACATAATCAGCGAGGTCCCTAAGCACACCAGTTCTGTTGCTTGCCTCGAGCTACTCTCAGGCCTTGGCTTTAGCCTTAGTGCACCTCTCACTTCACGAAGGTTTCCTCGGCCTAAGCAGCTAGTCTTTGGGAGAAGAATTCTGGATTTCTGCAGGGAAGAAAATCCAACATATTAAAGCACTTTGCTCTTCTCTGCTTTAGCAAGGCTGATTTGGGCAAAATGCCCAAAAGAACTCAACATATTTATAGAGTTCTGTTTGATCTACTTTTAAATGCTCCATGCAGAGTCATTCAAGCGAAATGAGAATACAGAATTTTAAAGGAAAAACTGAGGAAAGATTCTAAATATAGGTTATTTGTTGGGCATAAGCAAGGCCTCTCCCTTCTCCCCAATAATCTGCCCTCCAAAATATTTTAAGGTGTTTTCAATTTTGCTGCTGACAAATGGATCTCTCAGACACCAAAAATTTATGGTAAAAAATGGAAGAGGAGGAGGAGGAGGAACGGGAGGAGGAGGAGGAGGAGGGGAAGGGGAAGGGGAGGAGGAGGAAGAGGAGGAAGAAAAGATGATAGAGGAGGAAATGATGGAGGGAGGGACAGAGGAGGAGGCAACAGAAAAGATGAACATTTTTAAAAAATTGTGAAAGGCATCTAGAAACATCCCAGAAACCCTCATCTGGGTTCTATATCTCTTCCTGAGTCTTAGAGAAGCTGAGAGGAAAACATCACAATGAAATCGAGAATGTCCCAGTTTTTAAAGTACCAACAAATGGCACTGTGGTAGGAAGATGACTGAGAGGGCGACAGAAAGTTCCACATAAGCATCTCTTGGAGGAAAGGAAGATCTCTGCCACGAGTGGTGACTTTTTGTTTTTGTTTTTGTTTTTTTGTTTTGTTTTGTTTTGTTTTGTTTTTGGTTTTTTCGAGACAGGGTTTCTCTGTATAGCCCTGGCTGTCCTGGAACTCACTTTGTAGACCAGGCTGGCCTCNAACTCAGAAATCCGCCTGCCTCTGCCTCCCGAGTGCTGGGATTAAAGGCGTGCGCCACCACGCCCGGCTGTTTTTGTTTTTTTAAAGCTGACTCATTCATAACATGGATTCCCTTCTATTCCCTATCAGAACAAAGAAGTAGGGTCCAGAGAGTGAGGAAGACCTAGGTGCTGATGAGTTGTTTTTTTTTTTTTTTTTTTTGAAACCAATAATGGCTTAAAGTCTCACAACTCATTCCTTGAGATCTAAGAGGGTCACATAAACAGAGGTCCTTAATTGGGGTCTTTGAGCAGAAACAAGGGGGTCTGTCACCAAAGAGATGGCTCAGGGGGTAAAGATGTTTGCTGCCAAGCTGGAGGACCAGAATTCTAACCCCAGGAAGTATGTGGTGGAAAAACAGAGGACTTACTTCCCCAAGTAAACTACTGACCTCTACACACACATGCTGGCTCAGCATGCTACCAAGACATACATGAATAAATGTAATTGGATTTTCTTACAAATGATTTGGGGAAATCTGAAACTTGGATAGGGGCTTGGAATGCAGCTCAGTGATGGGGCGCTTTCACGGCATGTCCAAGACCATCCCTACCACTAATAAATGCATAAACTTAGACAGGAAGAAAAATGGTACCGTCCTCTAGCTAAAATGGGGCTTTTTATTATTCCCATAAACAAAGGCAACACAGTACTTGGAGACTGACAGCACTTGTGAACATTTCTTTCTTTCCTATTCATCACAGACATTTCAGTCCACAACTGCAGCTCTCTTGAAATGTCATCTACACTCACCTCTACTTCATTTCCATTCATGATCCCTTCTAGGCACACTGGGATCTGACTTTTTAACAAATCAACCAAGAAAACGCATCACATATGTTTCTGCAATATTTGGATAACTGCATTGATGTGGTTGGTTTCCCTTGCAATATTATAGATTCAATTAATTTATAAACAGCACCTTTGTGAGATGGTCTATAGGTTTTACTAGTGAAGAATCTTTAATTCCTGCTTCAAACTTGTGGTTTCCAAGGAAACACAAAAGAAGATTTTTTAAAAATCAAATAAAGGAGTAAACACACAGCTGGAATCTGTTCGCTGGAATGTCTCACAGGCCAATGGAAATGCACACGACAACGAAAGAATCACTTCAGGTGACCCCACAAATCGTGATCTAAAATAGCTCCTAAACCTGATAAACAGCTTCAGTGCAGTAGCTGGATATAAAACTAACTCAAACAAATCAGTGGCCTTCTCTACACGAAGGAAGGACAGATGGGACGAGAAAGAAATTAGGGAAACAACACCCTTCACAATAGTCACAAATAATATAAAATACCTTGGGCTTGTGGACGTTGTACATCGTGGTGCGGAGCCTAGTGCGCACCACGATGTACAACGTCCACAAGCAGTGGGAGTGGGTGGGTAGGGGAGCAGGGGCGGGAGGGGGTAATAGGGAATTTTCAGGATAGCATTTGAAATGTAAATAAAGAAAATAATAATTTAAAAATAAAATAAAATAAAATAGCCTTGTGGGCACAGTGTTCATGAGGCCACTTGCCAAGTGTCTTCTTATTACTCAGGTCAGTAGCTAATGAGGGATCACTCTGTCATGTGGCACTTTTGATCAAAGCCAAGTGCAATGGCCATGCCCCCTTCTTCCGCAGAGACCAAAACAGCTCATTTTCATGCTGACAATCGCCACTGCCCTCTCCCAACTCAGCCCAACCCATCATTCCCTTCCCTAGCTACTGAACTTCTAGAAAGCACTATATGCCTGCCATGCCCTTGGGGACAAAGAGATATCAGGGCTTCTGTGTACCTATAGGGCTTCACAAACCTGTGGCTCTTGGCCCTGTTTAGCAGCATTGTCATTGTCTGCATGGGGATCCCTGCCACCGGTCAGATAGCAGAGATACATATCATGCATAAAGGAAAGAAAGTTTATTTCAATATTTACAGCAGGATTTGCTAGAGGAACTGCCTGACTACCACCAAGACCTTAGCTCTATGGTATCGCTAGAGGGTAACGGGTTTTAGGGACAGTAAGTTCAGCAGATACCAAAGGCCTACTTCTTCCAAGAAAAAAAAAATCTAAAAATTACAATTCCACTTTTAAGAAGTTATACTCTAGATAACACTTGGAATAATACCTTTGTCTTCTGTTGCAGTGATAAAACACTGACCAAAAGCAATGAGGAGAGAAAGGGGTTTATTACATCTTGTGAGTCCATCATCAGGTAAAGTAAAGACAGGAACCTGGAAGCAGGAACTGAAGTAGAAGCCATGAAGGAGCAATGTACTGGTTCACTCAGCCTGCTCTCTTATACACCCCAGGACCCAAAAGTAGCATCCCTCTAGGTGGGCTGGGTCCTCCTACATCAATCATTAATCAAAGAAATGTCCCACAGACATGCCCACAGACCAATCTGATCGCTTCAGTTCTTCAATTTTGCTTCCTTCCTCCCAAGTGACTATAATTTATAGCAAGTTGACAAAAAACCTAACTGCTACAGATATAGATGGATGTGTGTAAAATATTGCTAAATTATTCAAAACAGTGAAAAATCAGAAACATTCTAAATGTCCTCCTATTAGGGGACCGATTAGTTAAATAATAGGTATGCTACATTGAGTATTAAAGAAATGGTATAATCTAAGTGGACTAACACAAAAAGACTTTTAAGATTCTATCTAATCAAACAAAAATATTATAATAAAAAAATGAACAGTAGGATTCCCCCATCTGTGCCTAAAAACAAAACAAAACACTGTCATGTTTCTTGGCACGAAAGAAGATGAAGAGGGAGGATCACACGGCTCAAGACCCTGTTCTTAAACAAAAACAAAAAGGATATCAGTGTGTATGCTACAGTGTACTGAATCAGCCTGTCTCATATGCAATTAACACTTCCTTACTGGATAACCACAACTTCTTAGAACTTATATCAATGTAACTCTGCAGAGAGAGATAGCAGCTGATGGAGATAATCGGGAACTAGATGTTTCCCAGAAAGTATGACTGGGGGAAGGGGTTGGAGATTATTCTTTATACTGGGTCTACCTAAGAACATTTAGGATGAGTCTAAAAGAAAATATACAAACTCAAAGAGAAATAAAATGACAGTGTAGATGAAGTGACAAAGCACCAAAGCTGTTGGAGGGAGCATCTGGTTGTGCTGGTCAGAGTAACAAAACCATGCAGAACTTGGGGCTTCCTCTGGAGCTGCAAATAGGTTTCCTCCAAGGCCCCTCTGGAGGGATAGCACAAAGAACAGAGAGGGCTTCAAAGCAACTGAAAGAGCCTTGAACTTGAAAGAAAAGGGCTGGCTGTGAATGAAGTGGAGTTTGTTTGTTTCTTTGGGGTTTTTCATTAAGTTTTTAGATTAACATTCAAAGGAATGGGTTTCCCCATACCACCTTCACTCAGATGGGTCATTATGTTTTGTTCTCATTTGTTCCTTCACCCACCCCCCCACCCCCCCACCCCCACCCCATCCCCACCCTGTGTCCCCTACCTTCAGCTGGCTCCCTTTCTTCCCCAGTTAGTCCCTCTTTCTGCTTTCCTATCACCTTCTCCCACCTCCTTTGCTGTCTTCTCCTTGTCTTTCATGAGCAGTGAAGGATTCTAAGCAGCCGTTTCCCCAGCATGTACCTATTTGTTCAAAGCAAATAGACTTTTCCCCTTTCTTTAAAAAACTCCTGGTTCCTTATAAGTACAGGAAAGACCCAAAGGTGTGCTTCAGAAAATGGTAATACACATTCAGACTTTTCAGTTTTCCCAACTGATCTGTACCTTTAACCCTCAGAAGGAGGGAACCAAGTGTCATGGAGAGTATAAATTTAGAATTTGTGCATCTAGGAAGTGTCAATCTAGAAGTCTTAAGGCTAGAAAAGTAGTGAAGATTCCTTCGTGGAACAGTAAAAAGGAACAACAGATAAAACCATAAAAGGGACAAAAATAAATGTACAATTATCTCCACAACAATACTATTTTTTGCCAGCACTCACCAAACCCAGACACTATTGCACATGCCAGCAAGATTTTGCTGAAGGGACCTTGATATAGCTGTCTCATATGAGGCTATGCCAGTGCCTGGCAAATACAGAAGTGGATGTTCACAGTCATCTATAGGATGGAACACAGGGCCCCCAATGGAGAAGCTAGAGAAAGTACCCAAGGAGCTGAAGGGATCTGCAACCCTATAGGTGGAACAACAATATGAACTAAGCAGTACCCCCAGAGCTCGTGTCTCTAGCTGCATATGTAGCAGAAGATGGTGTATTCAGCCATCATTGGGAAGAGAGGCCCCTTGGTATTGCAAACTTTATATGCCCCAGTACAGGGGAATCCCAGGGCCAAGAAGTGGGAGTGGGTGGGGAGGGGAGCAGGGCGTGGGATGGGTATAGGGAACTTTTGGGATAGCATTTGAAATGTAAATAAAGAAAATATCTAATAAAAATAATTTTAAACAGTTAAATGTCTTTACTTCAACAGGCCAGATTATAGCGTTGTCTCTAGATTACACATGAGTATACATCTTCCTTGCAAAAGCAAACTTTCTGGAAGGCAGGAACTAAGTTTTTCTAAGAGAGGTTGGCAAATGTGATTTGTAAAGGGCCAGAGACTACTGGAGGCTCTATGGGCCACGCTACATAACTGCTGTTGTAGTGCAAACCGTTGTACATACCAACTTCTGGCTAGGGCCAAATCTAGTTATTTATTCAAAAAGGGGGAGGTGCAGATTTTGCCACATTAGGCCCATGGACCAGCTTGCCTGATCTATAAGACATAAAAAGGGTCTAAATTAGAGACTAAGATTTTTATTTGTTTGTTTTTGATATTTTTAACAGGGAGAACAAGAAGCATTCCTAAGACTGAATCATCAGCTTAGACGTGACATCCCTCTGAAACATCTGTCCTCATCCCTCTCCACCCCCACCCCTGCCAGCAAGGAACAGCCCAGACCCAGTGTGCAAAGCTCTCTTCGGCTTGCCATGCTGCCCAGCACCTACTTACTTCTTAAATTCAGATTCTCAAGAATAGGATCCTAAGAGAATTTCCTTTCGAGTACATCCAGCTGTCCAGTGCCTAGACCCAAAGGGATGTGATGGTCAAGCTTTGTCAATCTGACAGGCGACTCGGAAACTCATGTCTGCTCTGTGTCTGTGATGAAGTTTCTAAAGAAGTCTTCCTGAGGAGGGACTGTAGACTGTCCTGCGTGTGATCAGCAGCAGCAGCTTATGAGCTAGGTTCCCCAACTAAGATGAAAGGAGGGAGCGGGCTACCAGTATGGAGGTCCTAGAAGTAGAGCCCAGTTCCTTGCTTCTTCCTTTTTATTTGTTCTTTGAGAATTTACTCCAATGTATTTTGATCTTCACTCCCTCCCCCAGCTCCTCCCAGCTCCTCCTCTTCCTTACTCACACAACTTTATGTCCTCTTTCTTTTTTTTTAAACCCATTAACTATAATGTGTGCTACCCATATACTTTTTTAGAGTATAATTAGAACATTTCTCCCTTCCCTTTCCTCCCTTCATATCTTCCCATAGAACCCCTTCAACTCTCTTTCAAATTCATGGCCTCTAAAGAAAATTAACTGTTATTACATGCGTATATGTATACATATATACATATATAGTCCCAAATATAACCTGCTCAGGCTATATGATGTTACTTATATGTCTATCTTTTCAGGGTTGACCATTTGGCATTGGATAACCAATTGGTGTACTCTTCCCTGGGGAAGACTATTTTTCCCGCTCTGAGCATATCTTACTTATCTGTAGCTCTTTGTGTAGGGTTGAGGCCTTGTGCTCTTGCCCTGTCCATTTTTACATGTCTACTGGTGTTGTCTTTGTTCAGTCACATTTGGGCAGTCATGTTGGTGAGACATTATTAGGTGATACAGTCTTTCAGCATACTGCCTGATCCTTTAGCTCTTATGATCCTTTGGTCCCCCTCTTCCTCAAACATTCCATGAGCCCTCAGTACAGGAGTTGTTCTGTAGATGTATCCATTGGAACTGGTGAGCCTGGCTTTTATATAAGGGCTGGGGATACAAACTCAAGTCCCCATGTTTGCACGGCAAGCACTTTATCAACTAAACTATCTCCCTAACCTCCTCAAAACACTAATTTTAAAGGACATTGGAAGCATTAATTTCATAGAAGCAGGTCTGTAGCTCTACTGACATGGTAAGAATGCTTGTCTACATCATTGGGAAGAGAGGCCCCTTGGTCTTGCAAACTTTATATGACCCAGCACAGGGGAAGGCCAGGGCCAAGAAGTGGGAGTGGGTGGGTAAGGGAGCAGGGGCGGGGGGAGGGTATAGGGAACTTTCAGGATATCATTTGAAATGTAAATAAAGAAAATATCTAATAAAATAAAATAATAAGTTAAAAAAAGAATGCTTGTCTAGCATGCATGAAGCCCCAGTTTTGCACCACATAAATTGGTCCTTGTGAAGCACTTCTGTAATCCCAGAACTCAGGAGACCGATGCAAGAGACTTAAAAAGCCTAAGTTACCCTTGGTTACAAACCAAGCTTGAGGCCAGCCTGAACTACTTGAGATCCTGACTCAAAAAACAGTTACTAATTCTCTACTAGTAGTATATATACTTTAGCTACCTAATACAAACAAAAACTTAGGAAATCTCTCCTAGCACAGAACTCTCTCACCATCGTCATCCTTACCTCCTCCCATGATATACACAATACAGTTGAATAAGAAATATGACATTAGAATCGTTGACAAAATTTCTTAGCTGGTGATAGTGGGTAGACAGGTCCTGAATATTCATGCTACTATTGATTCCATGGTAAAGGGTATAATAGATAAAGTTACCATTCTAGTCATTTTCTTTATACATTTTAATACTAAGTGCATTCCCACTCTTGTGTCTTCACTACCATCTATCTATGAATCTCCCCCCCCCCCATTTTCCAAAACTGAAACTCAATATCATCTACTAAACAATAAGTTCGCATTCTGACACCAGGTCCTAGAAATTACCATTCTGGCTCATACCTCCATGATTTTGACTAATCTGGGCACCTCAATAAACAGAATCATTTCATTTGTGTCTTTAGGGGCTGGCTTATGTCACCTAGCATAATGCCCTCAAAGTTCATCCATGCTGTAGCAGGTGTCAGAATCTACCCCCCCTTTAAATACTGAACAGTATTTAATTGCATGTATCAGTCACATTTTGTTTATCTATTCATCCTTGAACAGACATCTTATGTCTACTGTGAATACTGCTCTGAATATGTATGCATATGTGCCTATTTGAGCTCCTTCTTGCTCCTTTCTTATGTGTCTCGTATAGCCTTGGTTTGAAATAGTAAATATGCTAAAGGAAACATATTACTTACCAGCCCATCCCCAGCCATCATCTAACAAGCTTTAGGGACTAGATTGGCACATAGCAATTCAACCCAATTCCCCATGAATAATGTCATTCTACACCCAATAAATATGGAGATGGTGTGAAAGTCCTCTCGAGGCAGCCTTCTGAGGAGTGCAGAGCAGAATGCAAACAGGATGCACATTTCACTCCCTGCCCAGCCATGTGCAATAAAGCAGAGTGGAGAGTGTGGGGCAGAAACCCCCTCTGCTATGGAGTGAGTGAAAATGGATGTTTTATCAAAAGCAGAAACACCATTTTAACTTCATTTCTCAACCAAAATTCACAGTTAAACTGTCCTAGTAAGCAACCAGAAATCTCCAACGCTCTCCCAAAGATTTGGACAGGCCATGTAGACACTCAACTGAGACAACAAACATTTGCTCCCTCTAACAGGCTGGGGGGGGGGTAACATGGCATCTCAATGCTCCCTCCTGTAGACCCTGAGAAGAGTTTGCAAGATGAGGAGTAGAACCCTCAAGCTGTGAAACATTTCAAAATGCTTAAAAGGTCAGACTGAGGGCACACGGGTGAGAGTGTTTTGAGAACTACAGATAAACAGCACCATAGCCATGATCCGCTGTGCTGGTTCTGCTCGAAGGGAGACAGAAACAGAAACTAGAAATAGCTACCAGGTTCAAAGTTATTAGAAACTTCACCACCAATTGTAAAGAAGAAGAAACTGACACATGCATTCAAAGGTGGAAGAAGGGGCTAAAGAGGTAGCTTAGCAGTTAAGAGTATATACTGTTCTTACAAAGGACCTAGGTTCAGTTCACAGCACCCATATCAGGCCATTCATCCACCTTGAACTCCAGCTCCAGGGAATCTGATCCCATACTCTACCTCTGTAGGCACCTGCACTTATATGCACAACACACACACACAAGCAGTGGTTTGGTTTGGTTTGGTTTGGTTTGGTTTGGTTTGGTTTGGTTTGGTTTGGTTTGGTTTGGTTTGGTTTTCAAGACAGGATTTCTATGTGTATCCCCAGCTGTCCTGGATACTCTGTAGACCAGACTGGTCTTGAACTCACAGAGATCCACCTGCCTCTGCCTCTGCCTCCTGAAATTAAAGGTGTGCACTACTACTGCCCCATTACACACAATATTTTTAAGATAAGTAAACAAAAGGTAGAAAGATGTCACTAGAATCCATAACCACTGGTAAAATGGAGAACTATATGCACAGATATCTCACGTCCATGCCTGAAGGTCTCTGAACAAAGTTAGGTAGAAGTATGAATGAAGAACAGTAAAATATATAAATGAATTTCTGGACTCACAAATGTTCCAGTCTTGTTCGGAGCTTCTGAACAGAACAAGGTATTTGCCATATTACCCAGCCTTGCTGGTTCACCCAGGTCTGATAGCCTATGGCTGTGTGATATTGAAAGGGAAGGCATTCACATTCAGATCTCTGTGCTTTTGTTTTGTTCCAATTTCAAAGCTGACACTCATCAGGTCTAATAAATGATCATTTTCTATTTTCGATTTCTTTCAGGCTTTGTGCAGAGTGAGTTCATACATCAATGTGAATGGATCAATACAGTTGATAATTTATGATGATGTAGATGGAGAGATTGATCCGACAAACCACCCAACTGATCCTTGCCTCTCTTCCTTCTTGCTTCCTGGGTTTAGTCATTTTTGAATCTATGAACACTTTCTCCAGAAAGGATCAGTGGGAAACAAGGTCAATATAAAACAACATCCTATGTATCTCTAACAACAGACTTCGAGCTATACTGCAAAAGGGTTTAGTGGGTCAGCTCTGTCTGGATTTCAACGGTCCAGATTATTTTTGTGCTCTCTATACAGATATAAATAAAATCTAATGGAACAAATACATACCCACCCAAGGAACCCACTATATAACAGGTTGGAACCCAGAAAATGAGTTAAGGAGAGGGAAATAGAGTAAGACAGAGCAGAAAGAAGGATGGCATACTGCCAAGACAGAAAGCAGAAAGGAGGATTTTTTTAAAAATTTAAGTCATATGTTATGATAGCAATACAGTTTACATACTAAGTGACAGGAGTCTTTCAAATATTACAGTGACCTGTACATAGATACCAGACAAGAGGGAAAAAAGAGAAGTATAAATTGTTGTAACTGTATGGTTGTGGGGTGTGTGCGTATGTGGTGTGTGTGTGTATGTGGTACGTGTATGTGTGGTATGTGATGTGTACTTATATATAAACATATATATTATAGCCCTTTCATTTCTTACATCTCATGGTTTTTAATCTTTGTTCATGGCATGTCAGAGACTCCAGAAAATTGGGTTATTTTTCCCTTTCTGTATATAATTCCAAATGTCTTACCTTTTATCACAATGCTTTAGTCGGAGTGAATTACAAAGGAAACTAATTTATTCAAAGGGAACCAACACTAATCTCCTGGTGATATTATCAAAGATTGCTTTAAAGTTAAAAGTCAAGCATAAAACAACTGCTATCATTTCTTTTCTTGAACAGTATTTTAAAAGAATATATTACTATTAAGAGTATGCTATGCCATCTGTTTGCTTTACTCTGACAAAAAAAAATGGGCTCCCAAAATGGATTAAAAGAAATAAAAGGTGATCCTTTTGTTTTAAAAAAAATGTTTTGTAAATTATACTTTTTCCTTTGTAAAGAATGATTCTATTCAAGAGTCCATCCAAGCTACCCCTAGGGTGAAAGAGAGATGGGGAGAGGAGCGGGGTTCCTGGCACCATCCCTTACAGAGGTTGTGACATCCCAAATCTTCAAGGAGCCAACTGCAGGCAGAAACACCAATTATCAGACTTGACTGCATAGCTCAGTGGTCCTACCAACCTGACAACCAGAGCTGTCATAATCACATGAGCCAATCACCCAACCCCCTCTTGCTTGCTTTTGTAACTTTGCCCTCTTTGTACTGATCCTACACCTATCTGGGAAGAGAGAACTCACAAGAAGGAAGTGCCTCCATCAGACTGGCCTGCAAACAAATCTATGGGACAGTCACTTGATGAATGATTGATGTAACAGTGGTCAGCCCACTGTGGGCCCTATTGCCCCTGGGCAAGTAGTCCTAGGTTGTAGAAAAAAAAGGAAGCAAACCATTGAGAGCAAGCCAGTAAGCAACATTCCTCCATGGTTTCTACCTCTGTTCCTACTTGACTACATGTTCTGGCTTCCCTTGATGCTGAATTATGATGCTGAAGTGTAAGATTAAATAAACCATTTCCTCCTCAAGTTGCTTTTGGCTATGGTGTTTATTGTAGCAATAGAAATTAAACTAATACATCCCCTGTTCCTGACAAAGGTGATGACAAACATCACCAGATCAAACATTAGAGAGGGCAAAGCTCAGAATGGAAAGGGGATATCTAAGTCTGACCCATAAATTCCAACAAAAAGAGCAGAGTGTACATGTAGCTGTATATGAAATTAAACGAACTATACACATTCATTCAGAATACCCTGGGAGACAGTATAAGATCAAATACACATTAAAATGATGACATGGACCTGGGAAGATGGCTCAGCTGTCAAGGAGCCACACACACACACACACACACGAGGACCTGAGCTCAGACAACCTATGTAAAAGCTAGTAGGGTCAGTAGAGCTGTCTGTAGCCCCGGCTGAGGAAATGGAGACAGGCAGACCAGGTGGCGCACTGGCCAGCCAACTGAGCCAAGCCGACAAGTCCCAGGTTTCATCAGAGGCTGTCTCAAAAAATAAGATAGGGAGCAATCAAGGAAGACATCCAAGGTTGACTTCTGGCCTTTACAACTTGCACACCAGCATGCATATATGCCCACACCCACATTGATATATACCATACATGCACATACACAAAATAATGATAACAACAAAATAATGACGTGAAGTTAAAGCCTTTCCTTGGCCTGGACACATTCTCCCACTAGTGTCTTGAGGCATAATAAGTAAATGTGAACAATTCTGGTGTTTCCTCTCCAAACATTTACCATACCATCGGCTCCAATAGCCATCACATGCCTCCAGTGATGTGACTTCCAGTTCAGACTTCTTCCTGTGCAACTGTATTTGCCTTTGCATACTCTACTAACCAACTACCATTATCAGGCCAGGAACTAGGTTCCTTAGCTTCACTTTACTAGCCATCTGCTTACTGAATCTCTCCTCTCCCTCAGCACTCAGGGACCAAAGATCAGTTTTCTGAATGGCAGAATTTTAACAGCTTCTTTTTAAATTTTTAAAAATTACTGCTCCCCCTCCAAACCCTCTCATGCTCCCCACTCACTCTCAAATTCACAACCTCTCCTTCTCTAGTTGTTACTCATACACACATATTCATACACACATGCAGACATACGTAGAAATGCATATATATATATATATATATATATATATATATATATATA
>NC_034613.1:138023386-138030734 GCF_900095145.1 Mus pahari | reverse complement strand
ACACACACACAACCTGATGAGTCCATTTAGTGTTACTCTTATAACTATGTTTAGAGCTTATCACTGAGCTAGAATAACCTACCAGAGGGCTCGCTCCTGGAGGAGACTGACTGCACCTCTCTCAACAGTCATTAATTGCCTTAACAGCTTCTTCTTTTCTANACAGATAACTCAGTAAGACTGCTGATACTCCAATATTTTTGCTTTTGCTAACTTTTCCCAAAAGAGTTGATGAATCTTAGTTTCAGTGCACAATTCCTTCAGCAGGTCATGTTGGCTCCAAGAAGAATGAAATATAGCTTTCTCCTTCAGGGATCTCAAGATCAAAGTATGTTTAAAATGGACCAACGATGTTACTTTCCCTTAACACTTCTCATGGGGTTATAGTAGATGGGATGCAATGTACATGCACATGCATGTGTGAAATTAATTTGCACAAGGGTATGTCTGTATGCATATGTATGCACTTTGCAAAGTTCTATCAAAGCTAAGAGAAGATTTTTGTTTCTAAAAAGCTCTGTTTAAAATTCCAGCATTTGCTGGGCAGTGCTGATACATGTCTTTAATCCCAACATTCAGGAAGCAGAGGCAGGTGAATCTCTGTGAGTTCAAGGCCATGACAGCCAGAACCACAAGTAGGAATCTTATCTTGAAAATAAAAAAATCCAGTATTCCAGTGTTTTATAATTTTGACTGATCCACCTTCTGAGAGTTAAAACACACACACTCACACACACACACACACACACACACACACACACACACACACACACATATATATATATATATATATATATATATATATATATATATATATATACTCTACCCTTACTAGTTTCAACTCTAAGATTGATTCACAAGAGTACATTATAAGAGAAACAGTTAAAAGTTAAAATCTATATATTAGCAATAGGAAAAAAAACTTAAGTAGAAAGAGATTCCACTTTTAATGAAAGGAAACACTGTCCACAACCTGTTAAAGAAAAATTATCAGGAGGAAGCAAGAAGTTACAGGTAAAAGTTGGGCACTGGACTGAAGTAGATGGCCAGGATCAACTGTTCAGAATTTTGGGGGGGGGAGTATGTTTTTGTTTGCAAGGATTAATTTACCACAATGTTTAAAAAGAAGAGCAGGAGAGAGAAGGATTCTATTTATATACTTGTATCTAAAGATAATTTTATGCTAATAAGAAACTCATAAGCAAAATTTGGGAAAATACCAATTCTTTCAATATTGCCCTCTAATTTTAATACACTTGAAATCAAAACTCTAATGAATTGTTTTAACTTAATGACACTAATTTATCATAAACAAATTAAAATAGTAAAACTTTATTGGTGTGTGTATTCACGTGTATGGAGGGGTGTCATACATGTACATCTGTACATATGGAAGCCAGAGATCAACCTTGTATTTTTCAGGAAAGGTCTCTCAATAGNCTAGAAGGCACAAACTAGGCTAGACCAGAGAGTCCAGGGGGATCTACCTATTCTACCTCCCCAACAGTAGGATTACAAGTGCCTGTAACTGCACGTGGATGTTTTAAATCTTGGGTTCTGAGAATCAAACTCAGGTCCTCATGTTACTGACAAGCCATTTTCCTAGCCTAAGATCAAAGTCTTTCCAAATGAATAGTGATAAGAGAAAAGGCAAAACTGTGCTGTACTATATATTGAGATGTATTAGAAAGCCTCATAATTATCTGATGCAAGAATGTTGAGACAAGTTAATGACATTAAACTGAAGGCCCAAGGAAATCACAGTATATGATAAATGAAGTATCAAAAACCCATAGTCCCATATATTAAAATTTCTATGCAGATAAAATTTGAAATTAAAAATGAAGCTACTACAAAAAAATAGCTGGGAATTTACTTAGAGGAACTATAAAAGCATTAAATGTACTTCTCTATATGAGAACTATGTTTCTATAGATTAAATGTATACAAATGTACTGTTCCTATAACATTAATAGAAAAAATTGAAAAGTGATCAAACCAGGAAGCAGAATGGACCATGAGTGAGAAAGTGATATTAAAAAAGAAAACTAGAAATATCTCTGTATAAACAGCAAAGACTACTAATAAATGACAGAAACAAAAACATTCAAACCCTCTACCAACTAGAGAAGTAAAAGCTTAAAGCTTTACAAAGCATCCTCCACCGCTGGTGGGGGGGTGTATAACAGTTGTAAGCATCAGGAAATAAATTCAATAATAATGGATCAAAGTTCCATACAATGAATGCATGGTTTTGTCTGGTAATTCCACATCTAAGCATCTTTCCTAAAGAAATCATCAGCACTGCAGATAAAGACTTACGAGCACAAATAGTGTAGAGTTAGGGACAATGGCGAGAAAAAATTGGAAACATAAATGGGATTCTTGCCTTTCTGACACGACTCTCTCCAGGAAGCACAGAATGTAGACTAGAAGAGGTTTGGCTTTTGATTTACGGGCAATCTCATTTTTTTTTTCCTCAAGAAATGAACAATAGGAGGCCACAGTCAGTTCTCTGCCCTTCTCGAATCGATTATCTAATATTTAGGTCATCTCTAGCAAAACAGTGTCATTTTGATCCCCTAGACTCACTATCTCCTAGGCAACTGATTGAATAAAAAAATATATATATATATATAAAGCCTCACTGAGAAATATATTATTTTAAAGACTTAAATAAAAGAAATGGCATATTGCGGCCCTCAGCTGGGGGATGGGACGTAGCAGCACAGAAGAGACAACAGGCAGCTAGATAGCCAGGCACCACCATGGAGCTGCACTGTAACAATGCTTCATGTGCTGATTTCCGTGTTTAATGGCTTCATTGAGATATAATTTATGTAACATAAAATCCACCCTTTTCAAGTATATAATTAAATGGGTTTTATATATTCACAGAATGATACAGCTAACCCAACAATCTAATTTTGGAACATTTCCATCATCCCCAAATGAAACCTCATGTTCATTAGCAGGTGTCCTCATTCCCATTCCCAGGGTCTCAGACGGTATTAATCAACTTTCTGTCTCTAGGAATCTGTTTATTCTGAGTAGTTCACATAAATGGAATCAAATAATGTGTGATCGTGTGTGTGTGTGTGTGTGTGTGTGTGTGTGTGTGTGTGTGTGTGTGTGGTTTCCTTCCCTCAGCATCAGCTGTTGGAGGTTCATCCATGGTTTAGTACCAAAGATGGTTTATTCATTTATGCATCAGCTGCTAAACATCTGGGTTGTTTCTCCTTGGAGATAATTATGAATAATGCTGCTAGGAATAATCAAGGACAATGTATATATGCATATATGTATGGATATATGTATGTGTGTATATGAATATATATCTTCTCACTTTGCCTGGGCATCAATTTCTGGATTACATAGAAGTTAGAAGTTTGAAATCTAAGCAAATTAAACTGCACTCAGGAGGCAAAGGCCATTGTGATCCACATTATTTCTCCAAACTGGTTATTCTACTTTAAAGTTCCATCAATAATGTACCAGTTGTTGATAATAGTCCCNTACAATCCTTTTAATGTCTCTTAAGATGGACAGGTATGTCCTCTTTAATTTCTCCTGTGGGGATTTAGAACTTCTCTCTTGGTCACTATAATTAAACACCTATCAATTGTATCAACTAGTCCACAGAACTTCCTTTTACTGTAGGTTTTGTTTTGTTTTCTTTTGTTTGAGACAAGATCTTATACAGCCCATGTGACCTTAAACTCAAATTCTCTATGCAGCCCAGGGTAACCTTGAATTCCCGATCCTCCTGACTCTACCTATTAAGTGCAAAGATTACTGCTATGAAGCACCACATCCAGCTGAGAGTCAACCTCTGCATGACTGATTTCTATGTTATTTTTCTATTCTCTATTTCATTTCTTTCCACTGGAGTCTTTGTTCATCTTCCTGTCTGTTCATTTTGATTTTCTCTCCTCATTTATTATTATTATTATTAATATTATTTTCGAGACAGGGTTTCTCTGTATAGCTCTGGCTGTCCTGGAACTCACTCTGTAGACCAGGCTGGCCTCAAACTCAGAAATCTGCCTGCCTCTGCCTCCCAAGTGCTGGGAACAAAGGCAGGCACCACCATGCCTGGCCTTCCTCATTCTTTAATTTACAAAGTTAGGTTACTTATTCAAGATTCCTTCTTAAATATAGATATTAACAATGCTGATCTTTAGGAAATTCACTTTTATCTTATTTTTGTTTCATTCATTTTAAAGTATTTTGGAATTTGTGAATTCTTTGACTTATGGGTTATTTAGAAATAGGCTGTTCAATTTTCATAGATTTGTGAATTTTCCCAATTTCCTTCTGTTGTTGATTTACAATTTAATTCTATTGTGGTCAGACAACATGCTTGGTATGATGTGAATTTTTTCAAGTTTGTTGAGATTTTTTTTTTTACAGCCTAGCATATGGTCCATCCTGAAGAGTATTCGATGTGCATCTGAACATTGGCTGCTTTGTGGACAACACTCTATTACTATTTTCCACAAATCTCTAATGTCTTCCCAACACTCTGGAGGTCTTACGAGCAAGTTATATTTAGTAATTACTACTACTATATCTACCAAGCAATTCTACTTTATTTCATGGCCTCTCCCTAACTAATATCCATTCATATTCTCTCTCTCTCTCTCTCTCTCTCTCTCTCTCTCTCTCTCTCTCTGAGTCTTTGTGAGTGTGTGTATGTGTGTGTGTATGTATGTGCATGTTTGTTTGAGTTCATGTGGAGTTCAAGTATATGGAGACCAGAGGATAATCAGGAGCATATTCCTTGGGTACCAGATACCTCATTTTTAAAACAGGCCTGGAAGGCTCACTGACCAGGGACATTTTATGTAGGCTAGGCTGGCTGGCCAACAAAGCCCAGGGTTCCACCTATCTGTTTCTCCAGCACTGGCATTAGAAATGCATGCCACCACACCAAGCTTCATTACATGGGTTCTGGGGATAGAAACCAGGCCCTTGTGCTTTCTGACTGAACTCTCTCTCCAGCCCAACACCTATCCTTTGCCCTTATTTTCAACACTCAGAATTGCCTGGGGAATTAACAAAGAGTAGTGGCTTTGCTTTAATCATGGGAAAATTAGACAACAGAATTCAAGTTTCACAGAACCTTCCCATGTCACAGGAATGATGTGTGGGGGTCCTCCAACAGTCACTCTGCAACAAGGCCCTGCCGCTGCCGGATTTATGCAGGTCTAGAAACATAAATGAACCGTGCTGGCCGGTCTCACCCCATTCCACCTTCACACATGTTCCTTCTCACACACAACACCATCAGAGGAAACTGCTGGCTACTCTCTGACTCTTTCTGATGCTAACAGTAATGGCAGCACACATGACCCCCACAAATTGCTGAGGCACTAGGGAGCTATTCCTTTCTGCTTGTCACTTGCAAAAACTAAACACTGAGCTCCTAGTTTCAGAGACTGTCCTCTCCAAAGGACATCTAATTCCAGTTTCATGGCCACCAGCTTTAGAAGTGCTGTCAGCCACTTACTTCTCTCTTTTCCACTCTGACTTAAAATCCCCTGGGTCTTGGTTTAGAGATGATTAGCAAACTCTGTGCCCTGCTGTGGAAGCCTAGCACATCTCACAGGGAGCGCTAGCTAAAGTGAACTGGTCACAGATCCGCTGGTTTCTTTACCATAGTGCATCAGAGAGGACACAGTATGTTAATGTGTTTGGCAGTCCCTAAGAGCGTGTCAGCAGTACAACTGAAATACCATCAGGTAGGTAATTTCCTCCCCCTCACTGCACATCTGTCTCATCTCCTGCCTCTTGTGTGAAGCACTTCCTAGGGTTGGAACTCTACCCAACATTGGAAACGCTAGCCTGGTTTCCATCTAAATATGCCATACTTGGTGCAAGGTTGCCTTCCTACCACATGCAAACACACAACAGTACTATATTTTACTCTGTGTTTGTGTATGCACATATATATGCAGGTACACATGCACATGCGTGTGCGCATGTACATGGAGGCTAGAGGTCAACATAAAGGATTATCCTCTATCACTAGTCCACCTTGGTTGGTTGGTTGAAACAGAGTCTTACTATGTATTCCTAGCTGGCCTGGGATTCACTATATGGATCAAATGAGCCTCAACCTAATACAAACTTGCCTGCTTCTGCCTCAGAAGTGCTAGGGTTAAAGGCAGGTACAAGCATACTCAAGCTCCATCTTGCTTTTTGACACAGTATCTTTCAGTGACCCTGAAGTTCGCTGAATCATGTAGAGTGAGTGGCCAGCAAGGCCCTAAAATGCTTCTGCCTCCAGCACTGGGATTACAGATATTAACCACCATGGGTACTCTGGTCCTCATGCTTGTCCTCATATTTCCAGCCCCAACACAGCTTATTTGGACAAACTAAGAACTCTATTGCATGATGGTACAATATAATGTACGGCAGTCCTGCCCCCAGAGCACCATGCTCTGATTGGATTCTGCCAGAGTCTATGTTGCTGGGTGCGGCTCAAGTTTGCTCTTGGTGCAGAGGAGCTGACAATCCCTAATGACTTTCCCAAGTTAAGGCTTCATTGTCAGAAGTATGAAAACTCAAACAGGGATTTAGGTGTCTGTTGTGCTTTCTGCAGAGGGTTGGTAAGTCTAAATGCATTTTTCCCACAGGAACTAAGTTGTACATGGTCATTAAATTCCCAGACTAACCCACAGGTCCATTTTACCAAGCAGACCAATAACAAGCAAGCAAAGTCCAAACAACAACAACAACAAAAAATCATGAGATCTACAACCAGACATTTTTACTTATGAAAATAATCATGGTCCCTCACATTCAAACTGGGGATGATTCGAGCCAGGCAAGAAGAGGCTGTACGCAGAATTCACCAGCCAACCTGAAGCCAGCAAAGACAGCTGGCCTTGCCCTTTCCATCGCCTGCTGGCAACTGAAAACAACATGAGTAATAAAAAATATTGCTCCTTAGAGGAAACACAGGTTCAACAAGATGTGAAGGAGTAATTAAGAGCCATGAGGAAGAGGCTTTGGCCTACAGGGACTGCAACATGAAGCTTGTTTTGTCTCAATTAATATCTGCACCTAAGCTCATGCCTATAGGTGTCTCTGTTTTAAGAGGTATCCAAAAGAGCTGGGTGTGATACCTCATGCCTGTAATGCCAGCACTCAGAAAGCTGAGGGAAAAGGACTGTCAGAAGTTCAAAACCAGCCCGGGCTGCAGAGTCAATTCTAGGCCAGCTGGACTACATTGTGAGATCTTGTTCCAAAACTTAGAAAACAACACACAACACACAACACACAACACACACACACACAGAGAGAGAGAGAGAGAGAGAGAGAGAGAGAGAGAGAGAGA
>NC_034613.1:138012812-138023276 GCF_900095145.1 Mus pahari | reverse complement strand
AGAGAGAGAGGAGAGAGAAGAGAGAAATCACCTACCCCCCAAGAGCCAAGATTCTAAGATTCTGGCTATATAATTCCTAATTGACGAAAATCCTGGTTAGTGGAGGATAAAGCAAGGATCATTGAAGTGGAAACTTAAAGGCTCTCTGGAAAGTCAGTTATGTTGGATGGTGTTCTGTTTCAGTGAAACGTTCCTTCACCGATCTGCCCTAGTCTTTCACCTGTGTCCACTTCAGGAAAACACTCCTTCACGTGCTTGCCCCAGCAAAGCACCATCCAACACAACTGACTTTCCAGAGAACCCTTAAGGTTCCAGTTCAGATCATGAAACAGATTCTGAGTCCAACTAGCAAATCTTAGACAAGAAAGCAGAGGGCTGAAGGGAATGTTTGCCTACAATGAGAAGCTGTGGATCTGAGGCAGATGAAATGAGAACACAGGGTCGGAGGAGCCAAAGGCAGCCTCAAAGGTGAGCAAGAGGAGAAGTTTCCTCAGAAAGCCACCAGGTGGTGCCACCACTTCAAACCCATATCAAGTGTCTTTTAGGGACTGACTTGGGTGAAAATCCAGTATGCGGATACTTGTCACTCTACGTCGTGTTAATACCTTGGGGACAGGACATAGGGGGTTCAAGGGGTATATATAATAGAAGAACAATTCTAAATACCAATTTTGTCAATGACTTACACACACACACACACACACACACACACACACACACACAAAGCACAGATGTGCAATAGCTACAACCCTCCAGAGAGCTGCTTTTTATCCCTTTCCACAGTTGTATCCCTAGGCTGGACTGGCAGGGCTACTCACTAATGAATGAGCAAGAATAACACATTATACACCATCAACCTAACACAGGCTCCCATAAAAGCATCCTAGAAATTTGGCCAGGGCTATTACAACGGAGGCCTCTGGAAGAAGTGCAGATGCATACCCAGATATATATGCAGGTGTGCATGCTATGAAGTGACACTCGTTCCTTCGCCCTCACTTCTAGCTTCTCATTTTCCTTAGGAAATATCAGCTCTGGTGATAACCAATACCTGCCACACAACATTGATGCTTCCTGTTAACTCTTCCCTTGTCAGTCCATAAAAGTTAGCTCTCCAGGTGAGATCAACATGGGATTCTAAATGGATCAAGGAGAATCTGACACAAAATGCCACATTTTCAGATACCTAGTTAGCCACAGGGAAATTCACATTTGAAAGGAAAAAGGCCTCCTCCTTTCTACCAGCAAGACCACAGGTTTTGCATAGACCTTAAATAACAGATCACCAGGAAGCCAAATGAGTTTGTCTGGTTTTGCTTTGTGTGTGTGTTTTCCCCCAAAGGGAAGAACAGAGAGCAGCATTAAGCACTCTACCACTGAGCTAAATCCCCAAACACTTTTTGCATCCTTTGTTTACAGATTATTTTCAACAAAGAGCCCAAGGCCTTCAAGACCCATGCCAGCCAGGCATGGTGGTGCATGCTTGGAATCCAAGCATTCGGGAGACTGAAACAAGGGAATCGCTAGTGAGCCTGAGGCAAGCCTGGGCTACATACGGAGACATTGTCTCCAAAACTATTTCCCATGCCATTGAGCCTCTGAGCCACCATGTGCTTTCCACACCAGCGTGTGCATATCTCCACACATATGCACATGCTCTTCCCCTCCCCCAGAGTCTCATGAATCAGTTCAAGGGGCAATTGGTCCGTTGGTGTATTATCCCAGGCAGCCAAGATAAACGATGAAGAAATGGAAGCTTTAAAAAAAAATACATTTCCATTTCAGGAAAAGTGACAGGAAGGAGTGGTCACTTGGCCAGATTTGTTTAGGGATCCAAATGACCATTGCTGATACAACAACAAAAAGAAGGCTACACATTAAATTCTTTGGATAGCTACAGGTAGTAGTCTCAAATGGAGAGCACTTCTGTGTGGCTAGCGTGAGGCCCATATTAATGTGAAGGGCATGCAAGTACCACCCATCCACATGCAAAATGATCTCTGAAGGTTTCCATGCGGATCTTGAAAGCAACATTGTGTCACCAGAGGCAGAGCATTTATTGGTCCTTCCATTAAGGAAGGCTTTGAGTCAGATCTGTCGGGAGGATTAAATGTACCAGAACAGAACTCACAGAGCAATGTTCAATAAAGTCAGATCCACATATCAGTACAGGGAGCAACCGTCCCCCCATCCTCTCTAGAATCTCATGTGAGACAGATGATTTCACCTCCCAGCATCAGAGCTAGACCTGTTACCAATAACATCTTTAAAACTGTCAGATCCTTGAGCATTTATCTCTGGAAAGGGTACTAAAGTGCAAATGCATAACCTTAAATAAAGATGGTAAGAAGCAGTTTATCTTTCAGAAGGCAGATGCCAAAGTAGCAGAGCGGCTTAAAAAGATGATTATAAAATACATTTTGTATCAGAAGAGCATAACAATAACAGTAGTAATAGCAAAGGGTAAGAAATGCACAAAATACAATAGACACTTACCAAACACTGAATTCATGATAAACTGGAAATAGAAACAAGGACACATAAAGCCAACCAGAAACCCACGGAGTGGCTTCACATTAAGAATGACAAAAGTAAATAAGAGATATACCCCCACCTTGTCCTTTAAAGAGATATAAGGAATGGACAGTGCTTTCTCAACGTTTCCCATGTGGCATATAGCCTGAAGTGCTTGCAGGCAGGGCTACTGGTTTTCTAGTCTTTGTACAAGTACCAGGCACTAGATAGGGTGCACAGTTGGCATGCAATAATCACATGCTATAGAGTGTTCACTGGTGTTCATCAAAAAAAAAAAATTTTAAGGAACAATGTCCAAAATCACAGGCAGGAATGAAGGGAATGGCAAGACTCAGCTTCCCTGCTTGGCCTGCTAAGACTAGAAGCCAGAAGCCCGGCATAAACCTGGCCTTCACCTAAGTCAGTAAAGGATAGACCACAGCTTGGAAATATAAGTCGTTCCATGGAGAAAACTGATCAGGAGTTCCTTCTGCAGATGAAACCAAATGATTTTCATTTTGCTTTGGATTTAAGTAGAAAAGAGCATTCAGATGTTTAAAACCAACTGTTCATCTTTGAGAACATATTTGCTTGTAACTGTTAAAACTTCCATTTTGTCCAATTTTGCTTCTCAACACATGTTTTGAACATTGGGAAAAAAACCTACAACAACAACAGCAGCAGCAGCAGCAGCAGCAGCAGCAACAACAACAACAACAAAAACATTCCCTTTGTCTATTCACAATCTATTTCGGGAGGGCCCATCCTTCTGTATGGACTTAATGACAGAAAAAAAAAATTACAAAATAAGAAGTCATATCTGGGTCAAAGGTTCTGTTACCTGTGACCTGAGGTGGAAACAGGGTTCACCTACCTAATATTCTAGAGGCTCAAATGGGCTCCTGATGGCTGCCAAGCCACCTGGGATGCTTGGCTTTCTCTCTGAACTCTAGCTGCATTTGCCTTCTTCTCAAACTATAAACCCAACGAGTGATCCTTATCACTGCGGAAATCAGCCTTAGTAACTACAAATGTCACAACTAATGCTAGCCATGCCCTAATACCCTCTGTGCTCCTACCATTTCTCGGGTTATGAAGGGTCTCCCTTAGACTCTGAGTTCTTCTGCCATTTTTCAGGGGGAAGGCAAGCCTACTCCAGACCATCAGGTCCTAAAACCAGCCTGTCTGCAACTGCCACAAAGTGAGGAATATCACAAACTAGAGTAACAGCTGGGTACAGCTAGGTAAACTCCTTCAGCTAAGTCTGTCTCAAGTTCAGGCCCCAGTGGCAGGGTTCAAGTTCAGAGTCAGAACCAGATTTGAATGGCCTCTTTCCTCATTAAAACCAATTCCAGGCCTGAATCAAATGACCAGGGTCATAGAAAGAAAAGAGACCTCCCATCTTTAGCTAAGTGGAAGGGAATTTTGTGGTTTCTGCTGAATTCTCACAGGGTTCAAGGTGGGATTACAAAGTAGATTCACATACCTGGGGAAAGATCCCACACATTAGCAAATCAAAACGGACTATCAAACCCGAAGAAAGAGTTCCTCTTTTGATCATGGCTATGAAGAAATACTGACAGACTGCAACATCTTAAAGGTTTTAAGAACAACGCTTGCTGGAAACAAAAGGGGAGGGGTGGACTTCAATAACTGACGTCCAAAAACTTGAAAAATTTAGACAGAAGTTTAGGAGGAACTAGAGTGATCCCTCACAGATTTAGCCTCAGATCTTTGTGTTTGGGGAGGGGGAGGCATTTTGTTTTTGTTTTTGTTTTTCATTGATTTTTGGGTGGGAAAGAAACGTAGCTTTTGAGATCAATACAATGAACTATTTATCTGGCCTGACAAGGCCAATCAGTCTCCACCACACACACTGTTTATTATAAGGAGGAACAAAATAGTGTTAGTCTTGATGGGGTGGGAGAGGACCAAACAGCGCACATCCTGGTGCACAATGCCTCCCTTCAGCTGGGAACTGATGTTTGGCCCAGGTGACCCCAGAGGTCAGTGTGAAGCCTGGAACAGAATGGAGATGAGCTGCTATGGGCTTCCTAGTTACAGGGTGCCTTTGCCTGTTCAGGTCTCGTAGTTACTGGCACTTAGCATGGAAAAAGCCCCAACTACAAAAGTTTGTCTTAAACCAGCTGTAGGGCTAAGGTAGAAGGCCTTACAAAGTCAAATAAACTACACCCTTAGAATTCATTTTTCTAGTGAACAAGAGATTCCATTTGGGGAACTCAAAGGCCAGAGTTGTGGTTCTAAAGAAACATTATCTGCAAAGTTCTAGTCTATTGTTGAGGTAATTTCACTGAAGCCATACAGATAATTACCTTCATTCTTTGCCTTAATTATTTCTTTATCTTGTGAAATTAATTATGCTAAGTCTCATACTGACTTGATAAAAAAAAAAAAAAAAAAAAAAAAAAAAACAGGTGTGACCAGAAAAACCTGACTTAGTAGTCACTCTGCATGGGATCGCTGGACCTACTGACTTGAGAAGAGTCATGAAGGGTACAGCTCACAGAAGCCATACGACTCCAGCTCTTTGGTCCACAGTCCAAGCCTCCTCAGAGCTTTGGGACTGTGTGTAACCAACTTGGGCATCTAGCCAATATTTCATGTGAATAATTCAAAATAGGAAATGGAACCCAGAGCAGCTGGAGGGGGCAGCGGAAGAGCCAGGAAGGGAGAGAGACACAAAGCCAATGTCACCAGCACTAGGATCAATGGGTAGTTTATTGGGCAAGTTCTCACGTTGTCTAAATTTTATGAAAGATTAGCTGTTTTTCCCTGTGGTTATGTAAACTTGCATTTTTCCCCTTGTTTATGGAACCCTTTGCTAATACATTTCTTCCTGCTGGTTTTGAAGAGCTCTCAATTCCTTTTTAAGGATGTAATAAGCCCAGGAAAAGAGGGCAGCTGAAGTCTAACCTTCTGCAAGTATGCTCAGCTCACTGTGGACCCTGCCTGTTCCAAGGTCAGAACAGTCCAGAACTGAGTAGCGTCCTCTTTGAACTCTTAAGATTCTCTTTCCCAGCACTCAAAAAATAGTTACTACCAGCGCAGGTGGTGAACAAAGCAGTTTTAATAAATTAGTACCTGAAAGTGACTTAATGTCTCAACAAAGGGGAAAACAATACTGATTTAAGATTTAGAGGTTAGATGATATACTAGCTATATCTTTGAACATCCCTCCTTATAAATACAGGGAGGCAGGGTCTGTGTTTAGAGAGTTGTACAGTTTAAAAGACGGATGCTAAAAGAGTGTATTATAATTCAAAGGTGGGTATGGACCGACACACTCCTATCAGCCTGTACCTTATCATTCTGTAGATTCACCTTTCATCCATAAAAATAGCTATGAAGGTTGAAGCTAAACCCTTAGAAAAAGCATTTACAAGTTAGCTCAACTTTCTTCTGGAAAAAAAAAAAGAATTAACTCTTTTTACCACTCGTGTGTGTGTGTGTGTGTGTGTGTGTGTGTGTGTGTGTATACAAAATTTATACTGAAAACCAGAAAGGCAAATTCCTTAGCTTTTAGGTAATGCTTAATTTGACATTATGCATACAAGGGTTTTCAGATGTGCCCATGTATAGGGAGAAAGGTCTCCCACTTTGCCATACCTCGTTTATTGGTTCTTAAAATGGTTTCAGAAGAAAGTAGAGAGTTTCCACTGGATACATCGTGCATGGGTTTCTCTGGAGCTTTGTTAGAGAGAAGGTCTTTCTTCATATCTTTCTTTATTTCCTGTAAAGATATAAGAAGGGAAGAAAGTATTTATAGGTTGAAGTTTGGGGTACCTCTTTATCTCTGGTAATAAACCACAATAATGCCATATAACCACAATCCAACATTTGACAAACACATTTGAATTTGTATTATTTCCTTCTTATATTTGTTAAAAAAAAATACCTAGTTCTGTAAAGTGTAATAATGTCTATATAGTAAGGTTCCCTTATACAACTGGAGCCATTCCATGTGACCATCAGGAGAATGACTGAGATGTGAATGCCATCACATAGCTCTAAATTATGGCTGTTTTTACTTTTTTCAACTACGTCAAGCCTCAACCAAGTACATGCCCTACTTCAAAAGCTCTGGTTTCTATTCTTCTCAATAAAGGTTTAGCAAAACTACATCCACAAACCATCACCATGCTCATAATTATACTAAACTCAAAAGATAATTTAAATGCATTTGTAGTCCTCAAGTCCCTCAAGATTTTTAATTCCTGACCAGAGAGAGGGTAGAGAGAGGGGGAGGATAAGAACTAAATGACAGATAAAAATAATGGCTACCAGCTACCCCCAGTTTCCCTGCCCACACTGCTATACACCTCCATTCAAATCCCTGACCTTCTGTACTTTTCCCCCATCTCCTCCCATATCTGAACCGGGCCCCCCTTTTTTTCCTCCTCCTCTCTTGCTCCCTTTACTTCCTGAGATTTTTTTTCCTCAGGAGTCAGATATAGCTGTCCCCTGAGAGCCTCTGCCAGAGCCTGACCAATACAAATGTGGGATGCTCACAGTCAACCACTGGACTGAGCACGGGGTCCCCAGTAGAGAAGTTGGGGGAGGGACTGAGGAGCTGAAGGGGTCTGCAACCCCATAGGATGAACAACAATATCACCAACCAGACTCCCCACCCCACCCCCGAGCTCCCAGGGACTAAATCACCAACCAAAGAGTACACATAGAGGGACCCATGGCTCCAGTCACATATGTAGCAGAGGATGGCCTTATCTGGCATCAATGGGAGGGGAGAACCCTTGGTCCTAGGAAGGCTTGATAGATGCCCCAGTGTAGGGGGATGCTAGGGTGGTGAGGCAGGAGTGGGTGAGTGAGTGGGAAGGGAAGTTCAATTCCTAGGACACACAAGAGAGAACCAACTCCAGAAAGTTCTCCTCTGACGTCCATATAATCGATTGATAGATGCAATTTTAATAATCTGGGTATTTGGGCTGAGGCAATGGCTCAATGAGTAAGAGTACTTGCTCTGTAAGCATGGAAAGCTGAGATAGAATCCCCAGAACCCATGTCAAAAGTCTGGTGTTGTTGTATGTGTGCTAGGAACTCCAGCAACACATTAGGGGTTGGGGAAGAGACAGGGCAATTGATGGGACTGGCTATCCACCAGCCTAGCACCAGGTTCAATGAGAGACCCTATATCAAAGGAATAAACCAGGGGACTGGAGAAATGGCTCAGTGGTTAAGTGTATTGTCTGCTCTTACAGAGGACCCCGATTCAATTCTCAGAACCTGCATGGCAGCTCACAACTGTATCATTCTAGTTCCAAAGGATCAGCCACCCTCACAAAGATGTAGGCCAAACATCAAATGTACATAAAAAAATTTTTAAAAATGAATTACTTTAAAGGAATAAAACAGAATGATTGAGCGTGTGTGTGTGTGTGTGTGTGGAGAGAGAGAGAGAGAGAGAGAGAGAGAGAGAGAGAGAGAGAGAGAGCTGAATCTTTTAAATCTGATGCAAATATAGTCACAAGCTGAACATTCCTTTTATAAAGCATGAACTGCTACAAATGCAAAACTTTTTGAGGTTTCCACACCTGACCCCATGTGAATGGTTATAGTTACAACCAGAGGTGTGCTGAAAATCATGTGTTAAATTGTTCTCAGCCTATGTGTATATAAGAGGCACAGATTATTTATTATTTTTGTGTGTGTGTTTTAGATTTGGAACTTAACTGTATGGTATCTCATTAGGTATATGAAAAGATCTCCCCTCTAGTCCTGAAACTGAAATGGTTCTAGTCCCAAGTACTTTAGGTAAGAACATACATACTCAACATACATTTTATATTGCTCTAATAACTTAGATAATTCTTTGAAAAAAATCGCTAATTGCTCAAAATCCAGCAAGTCATGTCTGCACTTGTCTGAGCCCATGATCATAATAACTTAGTTACAAAACTAAAGCTGAGGGGCTAGACCTGAAACAAGGCTGACTGGCAGGAAAGACTCAGATGAAGCATGTATGCTTTCAAATCAACTGGGTAAGAACTTAGGTTGGTCCCCTTGACAAAATGAGTCAGAAGGCTGAGGTAGAAAGAAAACAACAATGCTTGTCAAAACATTGCCTCTGCCCCTAAGCCAATCACTAGCTTCCTTCACAATAGCCTCACCCTCTGTTGCTCCTTTACCAGGGCCCCACCGGAAACCAACAACTGGGCTAGGGCTCTGCCCGCCTGAGAGCTTGGGCTGCCATCCCTGAGCCCTAAGGAGGCAGAGCTCAGTCCTACACCAACAGCAATACCTCTGCATATCACACAACGCTGCTCATGTGTGTGTGTGTGTGTGTGTGTGTGTGTGTGTGTGTGTGTGTGTGTGTATACAGGGACACCCACCTCAGCAGCCCCCAGCACCTGCTACAACAGCAGTTGCTGGTGTTTCCTGTAGCCCCACAGGCAGATGGCATCAGGGGACAGACAATCTGCAAACACTGTCTGCCTAAGCCACATGATGGCTGCCAGCCGGCTATGGCTCTTGAAGACAAGAGAACGAGCCATCAAACACACTTATTTCTCTAATGGTTGCTAACAACCATCCACCTTTGCTATGGAGGAATTCTGAGATATTCAGTGGACCAAGGTAGCAATATTACCCTTCTGTCAACAGCATATATCTGGGATAAGGTAACAAGGAGAACAAAGATTGTGGTTGCTAAGATAATCAGTAGAAGAAGTCTCAGAAGCTAGGGTTCTCAACAGTGCACAGGTCCCAGTGCTGTAAGGCAGCATATCATGAAGCCTGGTTGTGAAGAACCAACCTATCAGAAGCAAGTGGAACAGAAAGAGAACTAGAAGCTTGCCTAGACACACCACAGTCCTTTGTCTCCCCACCCCCACCCCATGCTTGTTCATATTTGACTAAAGTTCTTAAGTTGTCTCTTAGGTTGAGGATACTTTTTCCAGAAAACAAAAACAATTGGGTAGATGATAAGGCAGCAAACTCTGAGAGCTCCTAACCTGAACAACAACTTGGCTCAGTGCAGGCTGTGGAAGGCCCTCCTCCAACCACTGCTTCTCATAGGGGAGGTCTATTCTAGTTGGCATCCCATTATCTGTCCACTTACCCTGGCTGAAAAAGTCAGCATTTATCCCCTCCCTATCTAACAAGTCTTCCAGTCTGGTTTGACCACTTCCTCTCTCTGTTTCTCTCTATTCTTCCTCTATTGTCTTAAAAACAAAGATTTACAAAAAAAAAAAAAAAAACATACAAAAAAAAAAAAAAAAAAAGCCTTAGATATTTCTCCAAAGGAAAAGTACAAATGGCCAATATGCTTGTGATAAGATGTGTGGTCATTAGTCATTAGGGAAATGGAAATCAAATCCACAATAAGGTACCCCTTCAAATTGCTACAACATCTTGCATTGAAGGGGGAGGGGGAAGGGGAGAAAGAGAAGATGAGAAAGAGACAACAGGAACTGACAAAAATTTGGAGGAAATGAAGCCCTTCTGCGTGGTTGAAGAAAATATAGAATGGCGAAAGATGCTGTAGTAGTTCCTCAAAGTTAAAGAGAGACTACCACAGGACCCAACAATTCCACTCTTAGGGATATACTAAAAAAAGAAAAAAAACCTGAAAGCAGAGATGAAGACATATAGGCGCATGACAATGTTATTCCCAGCATTATTTAGCCAAAATAAGGAAGAAACTCAAGGGTTATGAGCAGATAAATGGATATGCAGGCTGTTGTAAACTATAAAATGGAATAGTACTAAGCCTTAAAAAATGAATTTCTGATATACAACACAACACAGATGAACATAAAACATGCTAAGTGAAATACGCCAGACACAAAAAGATAAATACACGCCGGGCATGGTGGAGCATGCCTTTAATCCCAGCACTCGGGAGGCAGAGGCAGGCGGATTTCTGAGTTCGAGGCCAGCCTGGTCTACAGAGTGAGTTCCAGGACAGCCAGG
>NC_034613.1:137982465-138012782 GCF_900095145.1 Mus pahari | reverse complement strand
AAAAAAAAAAAAAGATAAATACACAATTTCATTTCTATGAGATGTTTAAAATATGTAAATTCAGGAATTAGGTTAGAGGTTACCTAGGAGTAGGGGAAAGGAAATTGGAAGTTTATTTAATATTCACCGAGCTCTTGTTTGGGGCTTTGAGAATAGTGTTAGCTATTGTATGGCATTGTGAATGTTATCAGCACCATCAGTTGTAGGCTAAAAGTTGAAATGACAGGTTTGATATGACTGTACACAATGTACCAAAGCCCACCATACAGGTTGTATCTAGTTAGCATTGTCCCTGTATACAATCCCAGTCACAGAATAATACACCCAGAGAACTAAATAAATGAGCAGAATTAGAACCCAAATTGACTAGCCTCAAGGTTCAACTTTCAGCCACACTTCTCTGAGTTCTGCTTCAGTTACGTGTTTACTCAGTCTCTTCCCCAATCTCTCCCCTCCCAATTTAGTCTCCACAACACAACCAGGGGGTATTTCTAAAACAAACGTCTGATGTGTCATTCTTCTGAAATCTCTAGTTGCTTCAGAAAAACCACAGGACTTTTTCATTCGAAAAATGTTAAATCACAGCAAGCTACAAGTCTCCTTCTAGCTAGACATGCATGGTGTGCATCCTACCCCCATGGCACCAATTACCATGCAAATGCAAGTTGCCCTATATTGTACCTGCACTGAATTCTGACATCACAGATGCCTATTGGGATTGTCTAAAAACAGATGATGAAGGTCCCAGTACCACAACTTTATACTTGTGAAGTTCTTTCATAGATAGATTTCCATTTGCTCCTTTTGAGACACAGAATGCAAGAACAGACCAAGGCACAAAGGTACGAAGAAGCAGAGTCATCTGCGGACACAGACCAGATGTACGATGACACTTCTGGCCTCCCCCAAAGAGCCAGTGCCATGACTATAGGGAGGGCACTTGAAGCATTCTGCCTGAGGTTCCAGAGATGATCGAAGCGTCTCTGCATGCTTAAAAGATTCGCTCTACCTCTATCCATAAACCTGAGATTATCTAGGCCTCAATCTACCATGTTCCTTCATACACATGAAGGAACTCCTTCCTGAACAGGATGGTACACTTGGCACTAAAGCAACTCCTGCCTGCCAGGTGGAGCGGCCACACCTGGAGCTCTCCGAGGTTCTGAGCCAAGCTTGCAGGATGCTAGATTTCCCCCAGACTGGGTGTTCATAATCCCCCATCCCCAGTCTCAGCTTTGTGATAATTAAGCCTGCTTGTAAATGCTAGTTACTAGTGTCTCAGAGTTAGAGGCTACACCCTGGGTAGAACTATGAGCTACAAAGGCTTGTGGAGATTTATATGCACATGTCATCATGTATAAATTAGCCATTACGGTACCACTTAAATACAGTACAAGAGATAGGGGCTATCAGCAAACCTCTTTAGGTGGAAAAGAGACCCAAGATTCTCTTCTCCTCAAATCTGGTGCCTTAATGTACTGGCTGGTTCTGTGTGTTAACTTTACACAACCAGAATCATCGGAGAGGAAGAAGCCTCAGTTGAGAAAATGCTTCCATGAGATCCAGCTCTAGGGGTTTTTCTCAATTAGTACTCAGTGGGGGAGGGCCTAGCCCATTGTGGGTGTTGTCATCCCTGGGCTGGTGGTCCTATAAGAAAGCAGGCCAGGCTAGCCATGGGGAGCAAGCCAGTAAGCAGCACTCCTCCATGGTCTCTGCATCAGCTCCTACCTCCATGTTCCTGTCCTCTCTGACACACAAAAACTAGAGTTATCTGAAAGGAAGAAATTTTAATTTGAGAAAAATACCTCCATAAGATCTAGCTGCAAGACAGTTTCTTAATTAGTGATCAGTAGTGGGGGAACCCAGCCCATTGTGGGTGGGGCCATCCCTGGGCTGGTCATCCTGAGTTCTATAAGAAAGCAGTGTGAACCGGCCAAACCCGCCCCATCCCCACCCCGAGCCCCCGGAGACTGGACTACCAACCAAAGAGTACACATGGAGGGACCCATGGCTTCAGCCATCTATGTGGCAGAGGATGGCCTTGTTCAGCATCAATGGGAGGAGAGGCCCTTGGTCCTGTGAAGGCTCAGTACTCCAGTGTAGGGAAATGCCAGGGCAGGGAGGAGGGAGTGGGTGGGTGGGTGGGTGATGGGACGAGGGTTTCTGGAGGGGAGACCTGGAAATGGGATGACATTTCAAATGTAAATAAAGAAAATATCCAATAAGAAAAAAAAAGAAAGGGAGGGAGGGAGGGAGGGAGGGAGGGAAGGAGGGAAGAAGGAAGGAAAGGAAGGAAGGAAGGAAGGAAGGAAGGAAGGAAGGAAGGAAGGAAGGAAGGAAGGAAGGAAGGAAGGAAGGAAGGAAAGATAGATAGCAGGCTGCAAGCTGAGCAAGCCATGGAGAACAAGCCATGACCTCCTACCTCCAGGTTCCTAACCTGTGTGAGTTCTAGTCCTGACTTCCTTTGGTGATAAACAGCAATGTGGAAGTGTAAGCTGAATAAAACCTTTCCTCTCCAACTTGCTTCCTAGTCATGATGTTTTGACACAGCAATAGAAACCCTAGTGAAAACACTTAACAATGGAAATATGACATGTACAATAAAACTAAGGCCATCAACAAGACAGCAATAGTGCAAGGATGTTAGAGCTATGCCTCTGAGGCATGCCCAAGATAAGGAAACAGAGAACTCCCCAGACTGTCACTGCTCCCCAGGGCATTGGGCTTTGCAGAGCTGAAATGGCTGACCCATATTCAGAGAATAACAACCCCAACCGTGTTAATATAGTGAGAATCTTTTCTGTGACATATTTAGGGGCCTGCAGAGAGCCACCTTGTTGAGCCAACACATAATCTGTATGCAACTGGGTGCTGAACCAGAATGAATAGTCTACTTTCCAATAAGAGGAGCTGCCTGGATGTGGCTGGCTGCCTAGTTGGTTCTCCTTTTCTCTCCCATCCATGACACAGTATTCAAGTCCTCGGGGTTACTAGCTTGACTCTTTAAATTGCTTGGTCAGTCTTCAACCAAAACACTACATGGTCAAACACCTACCAAAGGCAAATTCCGGGGAGGGCTCTGCCCCTTCTCATCCTTTTCATTCTTTCATTGTGTCTTCTACCATCCACGAGAGAGGGTAGGGTAGGGCACAGGCTTCATGAACACCAAAGAGACTGAATGCTCTGAACCAGAAAGCTACAAGTAGTCCTGGCATCACAGATCAAGAGCGGAACAGTGGAAGCAATGCTTCAAATCTCTAAGCAGCCCTTTCGCCATCTGCTAAAAGTGTCATCAGAGAGGTGTCTTGAGGAAAACTAATGGATTGAGGACTACTATGCAAAATATTATTTGTTGTCATTATTAAATAGTTGAGTGCTATTTTTTAAAAAAACTACACTGGGGCTGGGAAGATGATGGCTCAGTGGGTAAGAGCACCTATTGTACAAGCATGAGGGCCTGAGTTACAATCTACAGCACTAACAGAAAAAGCTGGGTGTGACTGTGCGGGCCTGGAAACCCAGAATGGTGGTGAGATAGGATGGAAACAGGAGGATTACTGGGGTCTGCTAGTCACCAACTTAGCTCCAGACTCAGTGAATGGTCCTGTCTCCAGGGAATCAAGATAGGGAGTAAGACAATAGGATACCCAACATCTTCCTCTAACCCCACCCACATGCATGATGCATGCACACACACACACACACACACACACACACATACACACACACCCTACATGTAATACAACAATGAACCTCACAGTAATAATGCTGAGTGCAGACACAAAATATTGCATACTGTAAAATTTCATTACAGTCCACCAACAGGCAAAACTAATCACTGGTTAGTGAGAGATCTTAAAACAGTGGTCACCTTTGTAGAGATTCCTACAGGGTAGGGGAGGAAGAAGAGGCAAGAACGACCTGTTGGGAGGATGAAAAGGTTCTGTAATTGGGTTTGGGTAATATACAGGCATATAAATACTAAACAATTCACTGAACTGTACTTCTGAAGCCTCTGTACTTTTACTGTAGGTTATTTCAATAAAAAAGAACGTGAGTACTCAAACCCAAGGAAGATAATCTTTCATTCTAAACATGCTAATATTTTGTCTT
Organism: Mus pahari; assembly: GCF_900095145.1. Lineage (NCBI taxonomy): Eukaryota > Metazoa > Chordata > Mammalia > Rodentia > Muridae > Mus > Mus pahari. The sequence continues at coordinate 138,008,669 of NC_034613.1, read as the reverse complement.
AGAAGACCAGAAACGTGACAAGTAAGTACTTGCATATTTTAATGCTCCTCTCAGGCAGTGTAAAGCTTTCTGAGATGAACATTGAGGTAACGGATGGTCACACTAAGCCAGATGCAGCATATTGAGGGAGTGAGCCAAGACACATCTCATCTTATTTATACAATCAGCTCAATAGATCCTCATTCTCCACCCCAGCTGCTGTCTGTCCCTCTAAGCTTATAATGTTTCCTTCTCTCTGGTTGCCAATAATAGATGCAAACAGAGCAAGCTGGGGCCATGGACACCAGGGGGTGCTCAGGAGCTCAGCATCCCACTAACGGGCTCAGGATGTGTGTCCTGGGACTTCCCTTTGGAATGGGAGGGCTATGAGGGGTTGGGAAGGGTCCCCACAGTGCTCAAAGTTGACAGATAATGAAGGAAACAGGCATCCCTGGTCATTTTCCTTCAATTCTATGTATTTCTTCCTGAAGGAAAAGCTTCCTTCTGAGTCAGACATGCAAGTGGGATCACAGCTGTGTGCACTACCCCCAACACACACTGCATTAGTTTGTGGAAACCGCATCTCAGAATTACTTACTGGATGGAGGTAAAAGGGATTCACTGAAAACAAACCAGGACACCGAATGCACTAACCAAGAGAACTTTAACCAGCTAGAGAAGCCTAGAAATAGCACCCTGCTCCCTGCCACATGGCTTTCTCCTCCATGCCAAAGTGTGATGAGGCCATCCTGTCACTGTATTCCTTGCATATAGAGACTGTTTTCCCAGCATGTGGCTTCCCTCATGGAATGCTAGTTGTCTCAGCACACCTGGGGAGACACAGCAAGGACTCTTAGGAGCAAAAGCAATAGGATGGGGAAAGCTTCAGCTGGATTAGAGTGTTTCTTTAAAAAAAACTGTATGGCAGGGGAGAGGGGGAGGAAAAGAAAAGGCAAGAGTTATTCTGTCAAACCATGAAATATACAGGCTTCATTAGAGAAATATATGTGATACATATGTATCTGTAGATACCATAAATATAACAAAATATGAGTGTTTGATATGACAGGATGGTGGGCACATTGGTATTGGTTATTTGTTAGAAACATTTCAACATTTCCCCTCAAAATTACATAATGAAAGCATGTTGATGTCTCATCCCACAATGGCTTTCTCATATTTACAAACTATGCTGCCACTCAGAGAAGCACTTTGACATGCAATTATAAATGTACCAATTTCATTTTCAGCTTAAAGCTAACAAGGAAAGACATTTTGTTGCAGCAGGAATACCTACTGTCATGTTTCTATGTCAATCTCCAACTGGGTATTTGTGATAGTATATATTTACAGAGTTATCTCCCCCAAATTAACCTGGACAGGAAAATGACAAGATCAGAGAATCTCTTTACCTATAGGATGGGAATGAATGTCATCAAAAAGGAGGGGGCAGTGCTAGACAAAGATGTAAAGGGCTATTTTTATGTCATGAAGAGAGAACACTGTTTCATGATGTTCCAATGACCTATGTGACAGCTAGTATCTTTATGTTTGCCCACAACCTGCCAGACATATAGGATGAGTACCACTGTATCAGTGTCAATACTAACCAAGTGTTTGGACATGCTGTAGAAGGCTCTTAATGAATACTTAGCAAATTAATAGCCAATTAATGGGCACACCAACCATCCCCAGATGGTAAAGATGGCTAAGTTCATCTCCAAACCTGAGAAAACATGAGATCTATGTCATCTACACTGAGACATAACTAGAATTCACTGAAGCATCTTCAGTATCTCACTTGGCAAGATGCAAATTTTACTTAGGAATGATAGCAAGGTAATATGAATAAGAAACCTCCAGTGTCTCGTTTTTAAAGCAAATAATAATCCTTTCTTCAACTGTGATCATGGATTTATTCATTCTTAAAAATTCATCTTAAAAGCACTAAAAGAGAACATGAAGGGAATTGTTTTATAATTTAAACGAGGGAAGGCAATTTGACACTCTCATACAGAATCCAGATCCCACAAGACAAAGGGTTGAAAACTGTAAACACAACATAGCAAACACAAACAACAGAAAGTTCATCAACCAAGGCAAAAGACAAACTGGTGAATATCACCTGCTACATAAAGAGAAATCCTTCTACAGAGTAGTAGCAAAGAGATGAATAATCCGACAAAATAGTAAAGAACAGCTCTTTGTGCTAGGGGTCAAATGACTCAAACATATCAAAAGATGCTTAATTGCACTCATAAGAGAAATGTAGATCACACTGGCATGCAGTCAACAATGTCTGAAGAGTGCTCAGTGCCCAGGAGGACTCATAATTGTTCTTGCTATGTTCTCACACCTACAGTTGTAGCCCCTGTCTACTACATCACAATAATGTTTACATAGAGTCTGCCAGTCTCAGGAAACGGAGCTGTTTGCAGAGCATGCATCTCAGTGACTAGCACACAGCTGGTATTCCCTTAAAGAACTGGAAATTGGGGAAACTGCAAGTACAAACTTCTCCAAAAGTTGACAGTCTAGACAAGGATAGACACAATTTTAATAACAATGAGATATTTTTAATCTATCAGAATGGCACCAACCAAAAAATTGACAATAGTCTGTTGGCAAGAGTACAGAAAAGGAGTGTCTCTCATACTTCTCAATGAGAACATAAATTAGTATATAAATCACCAGCACTTCTGTGGGAAGCAATGTGGTAATTCTCTATCAAACATCTAAATGCCTATGACTTTTGACATGGTATTTCCACACGGAAGGGTTTAAACTACAAATATACTTTCACATGTGCAACACGACATGTGTACAAGATTACCTGATACAGCATTGTTTAAAATAGTAAAAGATTAAAGGAACATAACTATAGTAGACAGGTTGTGACCATGAAGTCTCACAGTGCAATTTTCTCCAGGAATGAGGCCTGCTGGTATTTATCAATATGAAAACTCGACAAGACACAGTGCTAGGTCAAGAAGCGTTAAGAATGCACTCTGGCATTTAGATAAATTGGGGCATACACCTCAGTGTGTAATACGGAACCCACATACAGTAAATTGGTAGCCAAGGCTTCCTCTAGGGATGGAAACAAGGAAACCAAGAGACAGATAAAGCATACATTTTTATCCCTTTTTACTGGTGCCATGTGCCAGTTATTCTGGTGTGTGTCTGTCTGTATTTATCTGTGCATATGATAGAAGTCAGCATTGAGTTTCTATTGCTCCCTCCCTTATTTTATGAGACAGGCTCTCTTACTGAACCCATGGTGTACTTATTGGTGAGGCTGGCTGACACAGATCTGCCTGTCTCCATTCCACCCAGCTGGGCTAGGCGCTCAGGTCCTACACTTGCAGAACAGGCACCTTACTGACTTAGCCATCATCCTCTTTCCAGCCCCTAGTTAGTTGTGTCATCAATACAAAAACTAGTAACTGAAGCAGGGCTATGGAATATTACCTCTTTTTTTTTCTTTTCTGGAAACAAAAATAATTAAACTAGCCCCTGATAAGTTTGGAAAATCACTATGACTCTAGATCTGTTGTTTCATTTTTGGTTGATTGGTTGGTTCACTGGTCGGTTGGTTTTGATTCCCCTCCTTCATGCACACAGGGGCATGGTTGGATCAAAGTGGGAGCTTCATGCACACTAGACGGACCACCTACATGTAAGCTCCGCCCCTGCCCCAGCCTTCCAGAACTCCTGTTCCACAGTACCTACCCACAGTGTCAGCAGTAATGATAACATATACATAGTTAGAGAAAGTTCTCCAGTCCACAGATTTCATCAAAAAGGAGAGACGTGAAAACTGAACTGTGAGAAAAATTACAATAGGTCTGACAGTCAATTGTTTTCTCAGGAGTGTAACAAAAAAAATCAAGATAGTTTGCTTTGAAATAGGGCTTGATACACATATCATTCTGGCCTTCAACTTGGAAGCCTCCTGCCTCAGATGTCAGAGTGCTAAAGTCTTTAGTTGTGCAGCACCAGACACAACACAAGATTCCTGAGTTGTAAGCAAAACTAGTGGCTGAACAGCAGTCTGGGAAAAATAAAATGACTATAAAGAAGCAATACTAACACTTAACTATGGTTTAATCACTGATACAACAGAGTTTCTTGAGCGCCCAGAGTGGAACCAAGAACTAAACAGTTTGGACTGGTTAATTAGGCTCCAAAAGATTAATTATATGACTTCAAATTGAATTAAGGTGTGGACACTTTGCTGATCAATGTTACGATCTGGAAAAAGTTTGAAATGTGTCATGGAACATCATACCTGGTCTCTGAAGCCATCATCTCAGATGCAGGAACTAATAGGCTACATTTGAGAATAATATACTTGCTTTGGGAAGAAAAGGAGACAGAGAAGTATCAGCCAAGGTTCAACGACCACTTTTTAACAGCTTCAAAGATGACAGCCTATGTTCCCATGGCCCTGTGGAGGAACCCCTTTCCCCAGCACTGCCTACATGATATGTATAGGACCTTATGTCTATCCTTTAGGCACTGTGTGAGTACCTAAGGGGAAGAAATAGTTCTGAATCATCTTTCATCCCCTATTGTTGGTTTGGGGCTGGTTGGTTTTCTGAGACAAGTTCGCACTCTGTAGCCCTGACTGGCTGAGAACTCAAAGCAATCTGCTTGCCTCTGCCTCCTAAATGCTGGGATTAAAGATACACAATGCCATATGTGGACTAATGGGAAAAACCAGTACATTAAAATGAAACTGAACATAAGCTTCATTTTTTCCTGTGTCTTCTAAAGATGAGAGAATATGGTTGTAGTTATTAAGAATGAATTATGAGGGGCTAGGAAGATGGCTCAATTGATAAAAACTTTTAGCCATGCAAGCATGAAAACCTGAGTTTGACTTCCCTCCAACCATGTTCAAAAGCAAAGCACAGCAGTGTGTGTGTGTGTGTGTGTGTGTGTGTGTGTGTGTGTGTGTGTGTGCCTATAATGCTGATTGGTACTGGTTAGGCACAGGTGCGTGGATACCAGGAGCTAAGTACTCAGGCAATTTAACCCAACTTGCTGACTTCCAAGTTTTGTGAGACACCCTGTCTCAAAATACAAACTGAAGAATGAAAGAGAAAGACACTCAAATCTTGACCACTTGACTGGACATGCACTCACACACATGTACTTGTGCGTGCGTGCACACACATGCACAATGGAACAAACAAGAGCATAGTATGAGCAACATACTGTTCTAAAAGCATACACGGGATAAAACACTTCATGCTCACAACATTACTGAGAAGGGCCATTATTGTCTGGTTTTGACAGATGTAGAGGTAAGTTGCACGCAGACAAGGAGTTAGTTGGTGAGGGTGTCTTGTAGCTGAGTCCCTGTGCTAGCAGTCACAGATCATGCTCTGCACACAGAACTCAAGTGCTTCCTACATCAGCTCTCCTTTTGCTCCATAAACCAGTACTTGAAACAGAAGAGACAAGGAAAATTGTAGTATCAACTTGGAGCAGCGACCAGTACAATGTGAGAGCCAATGAGTTGCAAGCCACTCCCAAGTAATTAAATTCTTGATTTTTTTTTTTACCAACATAAAAACACCTGTTTACTATTTGGTGAGAGAATGTTTACATACATTTCCATCCAGGCTAACTCAATCCTTGAGAATACATTCTTTCGATCCTGTGACAAAACAATGCCATTTCATGCTCATTTCCTGATTAAAGCTTTCAGACAGCTGGGCATTTTCAGTTCTCAGAGCTATAGGGAGCCAGGCAAATTTCCACCCAGTGACTCTAGGATCATTAATCTAAGGAAAGTATGTGCCAACGCAATACTGGGTTTTCCATTGTTTCAGTAGGGGCGGGGAGGAGTAGGTTAATCTAATTACCCTATGTGTGGTCAGTCACCCAACTTCACTTAACAAAAAGACCAAATGCCAAACTGTACCTCCAACAGCAAACTCCTAAGGAATGAGGCATATCTCATCACCAAAAGAATGCAAGAGGTGCTTACAGTGCTGGAAAGCAAATACAGTAGCAATAAAAACAATTACTCTGAGCTTACTTACACACACACACACACACACACACACAGAGAGAGAGAGAGAGAGAGAGAGAGAGAGAGAGAGAGAAAGAGAGAGAGAGAGAACACTTTAAACATATGAAAGAGCTCAGAACATAACTATAACCCCGTCTCTCTCTCTCTCTATCATATCTGTGCACATGTACATATATACATGCACGCATATGCACAGGCAACAAGAATGGAAAAGTTTTGTAGCAAACCATGGTTAACTGCAGCTATAGCTGTCTGGAACTAGAAGTTGCCAGGAGCCAGACACAAATGGGGACCTAGAATTGGGCTCACTCTGCAGCTACGGCTGTGCACTTGGCACGCAGCTCAGCACTTGGAGCCTGCCACTGGTATTTCTCGCTCTGGTAAGGAGCAGCTGTGTGCAGAAAGGCAGCAGCCTGGAGTTGGCAGCTGACACTGGACTTTACGTTCTGGCTCTACCATTGCTGATGTGGAAACCTCTGGGCCTTGGTTTTCATAGTTGCAGGGAGAGATGAACGTATTTGTGAAAACCAGTGAGATCATGAGAAAGAAGGCACAGCAAGAGGGAGAACCCCACTTAGGAACAGGGAGGTGGACCGCAATAGAGTTTTAACTACCTAGCATAGGATCCTAGCACAGTTAGTCTTGTAAAGCTCTCAAAAATTGACTTCTGTGTGTCCTTTCTCTCTGTCTCTCTCTGTGTCTTTGTCTCTTTATGTCTTTGTCTCTCTGTCTGTCTCTCTCTCTGTCTGTCTGTCTCTATGAAAACAAGTAAATAAAGCAAGACAGAAAGAAGGATGCTAGACCTAAGACAGTCAATATAAGAAAGAGACAGGAGTTTCCTGGCTACCAAACAAGCAACAGCTTAAAAAGCAGTACCAACAGACTAAGAAAGGAATAACGGCAGCCAATTCAGAATGCGGCAGGAGCTGGACGGGTCTCCGTGCAGGTGCTATTTCTCCCCGAAGAGAGGAATCAGGAGATAGAGAAAAATTTCTGGATGAAGAGCATTTTATTTTATAAAGCTGTTCAGTTCAACAAGGTATGGGAAAACCTCGATGACAGCAAATATGAGAGTGAGTTATTCTCTCTAGAGAAAGTTAGAAGTTACATGAGAACATTAATTACAGAATAGTCTTGCTTCCTAGTTGTCATCGGCACTGCTACATTAAAAATAGTGAGGAAGAGTCTAGCAGAATCCGGGTTAGGAGAGTGTATGGAAGATGGCTGTTTAAAGAGGTGAACCAAATCTTCAGCTCCGGTTAAAACTGCACAGATGATACTTGGCATCGGCAGCGTAAAAGATAGTAAGGAATATGTCTTACTCAGAAACACAGCAGCAGGTACCAGAAGCCACAGCTAGGACAGGAGAGTGGCCACCTCAGAGAAGGAAGATGGCAATCTGGAGAGGTGGAACAAGCTACTGCTGTCTTTCAGAGTTCTATGATCTATGCACATGCTGATAAAAATCACTCCAGGAGTTAATAATCGTCAAGGTGTACTTGTTCCTGAAAGTAAACTATCAAATAGTAAAGGACAGTATGGTGCAAAAGCAAAGTACCTATTCCCTGTGGGGTCCCACTTCTCTTCCCATGGCAGGCAAGCATTAATGAATTGTGCACACAGAACATGTATTTTTATTTGTGGGAAGAATGGAAGAGAACTTTATAATTTACTTTGATTTGGTTAGGTGGTGGTGGTGGTGGTGGTGGTGGTGGGGGTGGGGGTGGGGGTGGGGGTGGTACCAGGGACTTACTACGTAGCCCAGTCTGGACTTGAACTCATTACTGCTTAGACCAGGCTGGACTCAAACTCACAGAGCCCCACATGCCTTAGCCTCCTGAGTGTTTGGATTAACGACATTGAGCCACTACACCTGGCCCTTGTGTTTTGGTTGCTGATGTCATTGTTTTGGTTTGGTTTTGAGACATGGCTTTGATTTGTTATCCTAGGCTGCCTTCAAGCTTACCATCCTTCTGCCTCTGCCTCCCAAGAGTAGAGGTTATAGTAATGTATCACCATGCCAGGGCTTGTTTGTTTGTTTTTTGTTGTTGCTCTTGGTGTGTGTGTGTGTGTGTGTGTGTGTGTGTGAGAGAGAGAGAGAGAGAGAGAGAGAGAGAGAGAGAGAGAGAGAGAATTAGAATACACACATTACCTTTAGTATCTACCACAAGCATGTGGTTAGGGATGCTGAGCATCTTGTCATATGCCTGTGGCCATGTTTAGATAACTAAACATGGGATCTCAGGTAGGCCAGGCCTCAACATTGCTTTGTAGCCAAAGATGACCTTGAATTCCTTCCTAATCCTCCTATTGTACCCCCCGAAACTACTGGGGAATTACAGACATATTCCACCACACCAGCTAGAGAACTATCTTTTAATTGGGTTTCATTGTTGTTGTTGTTGCTGCTGCTGGTGGTGGTGGAGGTGGCAGCAGCAGGGGTGGGGTAGCAGTGCTCTTAAGCTGTATGAGTTCTTTACATATTCTGGATGTTAACATCTGTCAGGTTTTTTTCCCATGCCATGAGTCACCACCTCACTATGTTCATTGAGTCCTTTGATATACAAAAGGTTCTGATGTGCTCTAATTCAATGTTAGCTTTTTATTTGTCTTGCCCACGTTTGTCTCTTTTAGAACTACTATAATTATAATGTTTTATTATAATTATATATGTATAATGGTTTATTATAATTATAATGTATTATGATCCTTACTTTTAGTACATCTGCTAAGTCCTTTCTGCCATGCATATTCACATGTTCAGGGGATCTACATATGGGCATATTGGCAGACCATTCATTATTCAGCCTACAATGATTCTGATATTAAAATTAGAATAATGGTATATTCTCACTCAAAGGGGTGTGAGTGAGATGCCCTAACTGTGGCTTCTAGTACTTGCTGCCAAATTTCTGAGTAGTACTTATGTGCTGCTAACAATGCGGCACGTGAGCCAAGTTTAGCAGAATGCCTGGCATATAGTAAATGTTAGCGATTGTTATTACATAATATGAAGTACGACAAAGAAAGGCAGGTGTGGCTGTGTGACACTATGCGCCACTCATCCTGCCCAGGAGAAATGAGGACTGGCTTCCCAAAGGAACAACATGCCAACTCGCTCAAAAGAAATGAGGAGGATTTGGAGAGGATGAAAAGATTAGGTCAGGAGGGGAAAAAATGCAATTTTCTTCCATCCCATCATGGGTGTCAAAATGTCAAGAATGATGTCCTTCCTAAAAAGCCACATCTGCATTCAGACAGTAGGTATGAGGTGATGTTTTTTTTTTTTAAAAAAAAAATTGTTTTTCATGATTCCTTTTCACTTTAGATGTGCATCTGTGTGAAGGTGCCAGATCCCCCTGGAACTGGAGTTACAGACAGGTGTGAGCTGCCACGTGGGTGCTGGGCCTGGAACCCAGGTCCTCTAGAAGAACAGCTAGTGCTCTTAACCTCTCACCCATTTGTCCAGCTATGATTATTTTTTATTTATTAGAACACATGTTCAATTCTCCCTTTAATAAACAATTCACAAACATTTCCCAGTTCATTATTTTTAGAGTAAAAAGGGATTTTTTTTCAAAAGAAGCAGCAGCAGCTCATATTTATAAAATTTCTCTTCAAAGCTTAAAAATAGATGTAGAAATTTCCTGTCAGCCCCACCTCACCGTCTCTGAACAGTGGCAGAAAGACACACATGGCCTTCCGGGATGCTGGATTAAATGTTTTAAATGAGCCTACGATAAGCTCTCCTCCCTGGGATGTTCACCATAAATAACAGGTGAACAGAACAATGAGCGAAAATGTCGCTATCCATGTTACTCTCCTTTCCACCAATGCCTGGAAGCTGGAATAATTAATAGGCTGAGCTGTACAACAGGTTTTCAACTTGTCCCAATCTTCCAAGGATCAGCCTTCTCCCTGCCCACACAGTCCTTCCATTTGTTTGTCTGTCTGTCTGTCTGTCTGTCTGTCTATTTTACATCCCTATCACAGTTGTTCCCTCCCTCCTCTCCTCCAAGTTCTTCCCCACTTCTGCCTGCCTCCAATCCACTCTTGTAATTCTCTTCAGACAATCCTCCCATGGGTATCAACCAGCCATGGCATATCAAGTTGCCGTAAGTCTAGGCATCGCCCCTCCTCTTAAGGCTAAACTAGATAGCCCAGTAGGAGCGAAACGGTCCCAAAAGCAGCCAACACAATCAGAGAAAGCCCTTGCTTCCACTGTTAGGAGTCCCGCGAGAAGACCAAGCTACACAACTGTCACATATGTGCAGAGGACCTAGGTCAGTACCATTCAGGCTCCTTGGTTGGTGGATCAATCGCTGTGAGCCCCTATAAGTCCTTGACCCCTCTGATTCCTACAATCCTTCCTTCCCCTCTGGAAGAGGTTTTTAGGTTGGAATGTGCTCTGAGCCTAGAACATAGGGGAACCCGAAAAAAAAAAAAAGGCAGAATGCCTTTATATCACACAGGAGCACCACGGTTATTAATTTTCCAGCTGACTACAGTCAAGCATATAATACACAAAATACACATCACCTGTAATGTATAATATACTATATACCATATATTAAAATATTTGCATATTTAAAACCCATCCCTAAATTTGCATGATCACAATCAGAAAACTGAATACTCCCATCTTTCTGCTTTATGTCTCCTTGGGACCCTCAGCTATGTATCTCCTACTTAGCCATAAGAGGGCACTTCCAAAAGCTTAAATACCATTTAAGTATTTTAAGGCTCCAAGAAGTGCATGGCAATATTTGAGGTTCCATAAAAATTAAAGGCATCATTGTAAAATTCATACCCCATTTTAGAGCTAAGACACAACCCCAATTGTCATTTAAGGTAAAGCTAAAATCTTCCTAACTCACTGCACCATATAGCTAAATGGCATTCACTATGGATATTCCTGGGCACAACAAATGATTCCTCAGAGCTTAGCTAATGGAAGCAAAGAACTAGGTTCTCGGGCTAGGGGTTCAGTGAGAGAGCACTTGCCTAGCAAGTACAAAGCCCTAGATCCCATTCCCAGCACTGGGGGTGGGGGTGGGAGACCTGTGTTCTTCTTTAAGGAAAAGACAGAACCCTTACTTGTGGTATCTACATTTGAAATAAAGGCGACATGCTGAGTTTTCAACATAAAACAGATGCTCATAATAGAATGCTTAATATGAAATGAAGTTATCCAACACTGGTCCCATTGATCCCTAATTCTATAGCTTTAATCAGTGAGTCAGCATATGTATGTACATGAATTTTTTGTTCGTTTGTTTGTTTTCGAGACATGGTTTCTCTGTATAGCCCTGGCTGTCCTGGAACTCACTTTGTAGACCAGGCTGGCCTCGAACTCAGAAATCCGCCTGTCTCTGCCTCCCAAGTGCTGGGATTAAAGGCGTGTGCCACCACCGCCGGGCATACATGAATTTTTTAAGACAGTTCTTTCTACATCCACAAAAGCCTGGAGACAGTTGTTCCAGCCATCCAGATTGAAAAGGCAAAGAACCTGACATTTTAATTTTTTTGTGCCAATTACACACAGGTATTTTTTTTTTAATTAGTAAGATCATTTTACCTTATATAAGATTTCCTTTGTAGGCATGTGAAAACCTTTTATTAACTAGAAAGAAAATTTTAATTTATTTATTAATATTATATTAAACAATATTACTGTAAAGCAAATTATATTTTTAATGGCCAGCCATTAAAATGGATAATGTGTGGGTGTATGAGCACACACACATGGTGGGGGAATATATGTCTGTGAAAGTGAGCACGTGGAGGCCAGAGGTCAAGTTCTGATGCTATTCCTCTGGTTCTTTTCACTTTAAGGGGAATGTTCTATAACTTTAAAATGCTTGAAAAATACTACGACCAGTATTGTAGGCAAGTCGCACTGTGTTAGACTTTAAAACTGATTACCATTTTACATGTATTTACCACACTTGAAACTACAGAATTACGAAATACCACCTATAGCTTGGTTCCATTTTGACAAAAAAGGAACAAACATGGGGGAGGGGCTGAGGAGACTGGGGGAGGGGCAGATACAATCACTTGCTGTTACTTGCAAGCACATGGACCTCAATTTGAATCCCTGGCACCCACATACAAGCCGGGCAACTTTAGGAAAGGCAAGTAGGTCTGAAGAACTTGGTGGCCAAGCAGCCTAGCTGAAATAACAAGCTTCAAATTCCAAGACCCTGTCTCAAGAGAATGAATAAGGCATATGAGACACACAGAGACAAAAAAAACACCTATCTACAGTTACACCAACTAGATAGAAAATGAGTTCTCAACTGGGTCTGCCTCTAGGTAGGATAGTGGAGTCATCTTCATTTGTATTTCAAGTTCTTGAATTCATCTTGCAAATGTGAAATACATATATTATTTAATAAGGAAAATATCTCTATCTGTGGTAGAAAAATACAGTCCATATATTGATTAAAAGAAAGGAAGGATAAAAAATGAAGGAAGTAGAACAAGTGCCTACAGAAGGTTTGGGATTGTGTGTGTGTTGTTTTTCCTTTGTGGTGCTGAGGACCAAACCCAGGATGTTCTCCTAGCTGAGCTACATCCCCAGGCTACTTCCGGTTTTAATTGACCCATAAATATATAAAAGTTGTACATGTCAATGGGATAGGATATGGTATTTTGATATAGGTCTATATCCTATAATCATATTCACAACTCTTCTTCTCAAACATTATTTCTTTACAGCAAAAGCATTCAAAGTCCTTTATGGTTTTGAGACATACAAAGCCACCATCTATTATAGTTATCCTTGAAACTTTACGTTCCTATCAAACTGCAGCTTAGTGCCTCCTGATCACTGTATTCCCACCCTCCCACTTTCCCTAAGCCTTTGAACACCACCACTCTATTCTCAAATTCTACGAGATCAGCCTTTCCATATTCCATGAATGAGTGAGAGCCTGCAATGCTAGTGTGTCTATCCATGACTGGCCTCTTTCATGGAGCATTAATGATTTCCACGATCCATACATGTTGTTGTAAATGACAGCACTACATTGTCTTTTAAGGTTGAGTAGTATCCCATCATGTGTATATAGCACTTTTTCGTTTTCCATTTATCAGTTACCAAACACTTAACATTGATTCAATATCTTGGCTACTGTCAATGGTGCTGGAATGAACACGAGAGTGTACATGTCTGTTTGATGTGCTGATCTCATTTCCTTTAGATATACACCCAGGGAAGGAGGGCATCACTGGGTCATACAGCAGTTCTATTTTTAAGTTTTTGGAGGAACATTCATCCGTGTTTCCCTAATGGCTGTACAAATTTACATTCTTCTGAACTGTATGCAAGGGTTCCCTTTTCTCTACATCAACGCCTACACTTCTCATCTTGTATCGTCTCCATAATAGCTGGAATCAATTTGCATTTCTCTGTTGACCAGTGATGTTGAGCATTTCTTTTTCAAATACCACTAGACATTTGTGTGTCTTTGGAGAGGTGTCTGGGTAGTTCTGCTGCCCACACTTTTTTTTTTATTTTAAAATATGTATCTATCTTTTTTTTAGATTTATTTATTTATTATATATATGTAAGTACACTGTAGCTGTCTTCAGACACTCCAGAAGAGGGAGTCAGATCTTGTTACGGATGGTTATGAGCCACCATGTGGTTGCTGGGATTTGAACTCTGGGCCTTTGGAAGAGCAATCGGGTGCTCTTACCCACTGAGCCATCTCACCAGCCCTGCCCACACTTTTAAATTGAGTTATTTGGGTGAGTTCTTGGGGAAGGATATTATGGAGTTTTTGGAATTCTTTCTATAACCCAATTTTCGACCTCTCGTCAGATATAGGAAACTTGGTCAATTATCAGTGATAATGTCCTTTATAAAAGCTCAAATTATGATTGACAATGAGAGTCACTTCAGCTTCGGAGAAAGTAAGGAGAAATGAGCTGAAATTGCTAAGGAGCTAGGGAGGGAGTACACAGTCGCCTCCAACAGCTTTTGAAACACTGGGACCCTCAACACAGAATCAAAGAAAACAGAAAATAACCTTCAAGATAGCAAAGGAAAGATAGCAATCAAAAAACAAGGCAAAAAACAGCCTGAGGCCAGATTTTTTTCAATTCCAGAAGACTCTGTATCTAATAAGGGCCATTCCTCCAGCTTCCTGAGTCACCACCCACGCATGCGCACTCCTGTTTCTTCTTCTTTGCAACCCTGAACAAGAGTGTGAACATTAACTGGAGTTACAATAATAACCCCTGGAAGAAATGGATTTTTTCACAAGGGAAAGCCAAAAGAAGTCTTCAGAATTCTGGGGAATGTGCCATGGAGATGGGCAGGGATGGAGATAATACAAAATGAGAAGTGTGCTAGTTTGGTAGGAGGTGTGAGCCCTCAACTAAACACCACTCCACAACTTCCAGCCAACCCTTTCTCTTCATCTTCCCCACATGCTATGAGGGGCATCCCTCATGAAGTAGTATATGGTACTGGGATTCATAACAGTATATTTAATACAGGTATGAAACCATCTCCCCTCACCCCACAAGCTCCCCTTCCACTCTCTAGTTAGTCATCTTTTGTATCTGGTCAGAAATCAATGTGGCATTGTCTCAGCAAAGTCTGCTCTGTCTGGCAAGTTCCTGGGACAGCCAATTTATGGAGAGCAAGAGGCACAAACCTACCAATAGACAAAAACATAACCACAGAAGGATAGACAAATCCACCCACAGACAGAGGCACAGGAAGGAAAACAGATACTGCGGCACTGACACAGACACACAGTCAGACACATAAACTAGAAATAGACACGTGGAAAGGAGAGTCATACATAAGGACAGATGCCCTGGGTCCCAAGGCTTACAGCACAGGTAACCCTAATACTCTTTGAGCCTAGATCAGAGCCTACTATTTGCAAGTCTACCCCACTTTAACTTATTCAAACTCTGCAAAAAAAAAGATATTTTTTAATTTTGATATCTATCAAGTCACAGGTCTATGTACTTGACTGAGTCATCAGCATTCACTAATCTTTTATCTGTTGCTTTTGCAAGGCTGGCTCATATCTCGACTCAAATGCAAGTTTTATCAAACAATTCAGTCTGGTCCCTCCCCCATACCTCCCTATGCCTCTTCCAGCCCTGGAAGAATCATTTTCAGATGAATTAAATCAACAGTCAGACTCTGGCATGGTAGGCAGTCCCCAAGTCCCAGCTGACATTACTACCCCGTGTGACTCCCTGTGGCATGTGGCTCTGGGGAACAGCTGATGCCCTAAGAACAACTTGTCACCCAGTGCTACCCTTGCGCAGATAGGGGAAGTAACAGCTGTTCAGCATTCACAAATGGCACACAAGTTGAGAAGGCAGACCCACAGGAACTTAGTAGTCACATTGTCATCAAGGTCAAATGATCTTCCCAATGCAAAAAGTCACAGTCAACTGAACTATAGTTGGTTTGCTTGTTTGTTGTTCATTTTGAGGTCTTGATTGTGATCTTAACTTTTCTCCCCTTTTTATATAACTAAAATACTGATTTCCTACTCTATAGTAGGAAATGTGCCCTGAATTTTTTTATTTCATTTTTTAATTAGATATTTTCTTCATTTACATTTCAAATGCTATCCTGAAAGTCTTCTATACCCTTCCCTGCCCTGCTCCCCTACCCACCCACTCCCACTTCTTCACCCTGGCATTCCCCTGTGCTGGGTCATATAAAGTTTACAAGACCAAGGGGCCTCTCTTCCCAATGATGGCCAACTTGGCCATCTTCTGCTACATATGCAGCTAGAGACACGAGCTCTATGGGAGCTGGTTAGTTCATATTGTTGTTCCACATATAGGGTTGCAGACCCCTTCAGCTCCTTGGGTACTTTCTCTAGCTCCTTCTTTAGAGTGCCCTGAATTTTTAATCTTACCTGTTATAAACGATCATTTGAGAAACAAGAAAAATAAATCTCTCTAAATATCCTTTGAGTGATTGTCAGCAACACTCAACTAACATGTAAGAAACCTGAGCAAATTCTAGTTTATACTACTTTTCCATTTGATAATTTATTAAGCTTATTAATATACATAAATAATTGCTCATTTTTACATTTAAAACTACATAGTAGTCACCAATTATGTGAGCTTTCATTCCCTGACATTTCAGTTACCAAAGTCAACAACAGTCCCAGAATGTTTGATATGAAATTCCAGAAATAAACAAGTCATAAGCCTTGAACTGTACACTGTTCTTTAGTATCATTATAAAGTCTTACACTATTCCACTCTATCCTGCTAAACCTGCAGGATACAAATCATTCCTTTGTCCAGTGTATTTACACTGTATATACTACCTGCACTTCAGTCACTCAATACCAATTTCAGATATCAGATTGACTGCATAGATATCATATATATTTTACTCAATAATAACTCAAAAGTCCAAGAGTGGTGATGTTGGGAATTCTGATATTTCAAAGTGCTTCAAGTGAAAAGGTAAGACAATTTCACATAACAACTTTATCAAGGCATGTATATGTTGGGTATGTATGTATGTATGTATGTATGTTTGTCAGTGACAATATATGTTATATAGGGTTTGAATCTATCTGCAGTTACAGACATCCATTGTGGCCTTGCCTTGGCATATATCCTATAGAAATAAGAGGGGCTACTATATTCTCAAACTATAAAGAAAATCTAAATGATGTCACCAAAAATAATTACAAGGCCACTCTATTTTACAAAGGTTGACCTGCTAGGGGACCATCTGTCTGCAAATTTATCCATGCTGCCTTCTGAACAGGGTAGGCAATGAGTAAATGTAGAACTCAACAGTGGTGACAGTCACTCTGTCTAGCACAGTGACAGAATTTTCATTAAGAATTTATCATCTACTAGGCCCAATGGCACATGCTTTTAATCCCAGCACTAGAGGCAGTAGGCAGATATCTGAGTTCAAGGCCAGCCTGGTCTACATAGTGAGTTCCATACCAGCCAGGGATATTTAGCAAGTACCTTCCATGCACCACAAAAGAGAGAGAGAGAAAGAGAGAGAGAGAGAGAGAACATGGTAAGAAATTAAAAGAAAAACAAATGTATTGCTTGTCTCAAGAAAAGCACTTCTGCAACTGATGCTTACCCTGCCCCCTCCACTCCTATGAGCCTTATGGAAATAAGTGCCTCGTCACTGTCAGCAGCTCCAAATACACCAGGAAAGCAGATGCCACATGGAACATTTCTCTCCTGTTCAAGTTGGCTTCTAAACAAATGTAGATATTGGGTGTGCTTAGATTTGCTTCCATTGACTGCTTTTATTAAGCCCATAAGCCTTTTCTGGAAAGTTTTACCTCACATTTTCATCTATTGATTTAAACATCATGCCTTGTTCAATGTTTCTCCTGAAATATTAGTACTATATCTTAACCTGACATGCCAGCTTCCTCTAAATCATTCATTACTGGAGAAAATTTAGTGCGAACATTAACTCTAAATGGAAAAAATTAGCTGTATTAGTCCAGTGTCAACGCCAGTCCATTAATAAACCTAGCAATGAATTAATCCTAGATCTATTCAGAAAACCTGGGCTCTGGATGTCACCACTCAGCTGCAGCTCTGTTCCGTCTACCTATCCTTTACAGAGATGCACCCCCATTCATGCATCTTAATGACCCAAAGACACTAAAAGTTCCACTTAAATGGCCGTCAAGAAAATTACCTCCTCTATTACACCTAGAAAAGCATCTTAGAAGCTATGTTTTCACTGCAACCACTATGATATAAAAATATTTGCGAGCTACTTCACGTTTATTATCCCCCACTGGTATTTAGTAGTTCTACCCTGTACAAACTGGCAAGAGTAAGATGCTGTCCCTACCCGAAAGTGTCCACAGGGAGAACTGCTAGTATTTAGCACAAACGTGACTAGTCCAAAGGTCGATCAAATGTGCCAAGAATTCATCCACCCCCTCACCCCCAAATGTAGCTGTTCCATTTAGTTTACAGGAAATAAAGACCTCAGGATAATACTTTCTTCAAAATGACCTAAAGCCAGAAGTCTTAAAATAACAGTATACTTAAAAACCTCTATATGTCTAAGCCATAATGGTCTTGTGCTATTGGAGAAAATCTGACACAGACTTTAGTATGTGGCCTGGGCTCATATGTTCTTACTCAAAAAATATAGTAGGGCCTAAAAGAAGATGCTGGGGGAGAACTGAGAGCAGAGGGTGTGGCTGATGCTGTAGTAGTGTTGGTACTGAGCTTTCTTTGCATCCATGAGACCTGAATTCAGTCACCAGCACCAAAAAGAAGCAGACACAAAGAGAATAGGAGAGGGGACACAGGACATAGGTGTAACTCTCTCAATGAGATGGGAAGGGTGGATAAGAGGATGAATTGTTCACCAAGAAGTAATGTCCCTCCGTCAAAGGACAACAGAATGAAATCTAAATCTAGCCTGATAGCCTAGCATCAGCCTTGAATGTCCCTCCCCCTTTTCACAGAGGCCCTTGTTGTTCAGCATATTTTAACATTCTTCTGATCCTTGCCAAACTACCAACCACCTGCCACCAAAATCTGTATTGAAACAGCACACAGCCGCCACCAAGCCTATAAAGACCCACTGAGAGAGCACTAAACAAGCACTAAAGCCTGACTTAAATCAAGATGCTGTCTCCCAACCTTCATCAGCTAACATTACTAGTTCTTAAACCTTTGGAGGGTCAAAACAAGCGAAAGTCCTCACAAAACACATTTTGAGGAAGCACAGCCCACCCCCATTTCATTAAGGACTGCCAATCCTACCAGCAACTGACTTGAGACTACTACAAAGGAACTGGAGGGCCAAGGACACAGCAAGGGGCCATGGGCTCCTTCTGAGAAAGCTGCCCTGCCTTAACAAGACTGGAATCGAGGAAGTCAACACAGAGCCAGGGCTTAAAGGATACAAATATTCAGAGCAGCCCTATATGAACCAAAATGCAAGGGTGTGTCACCAGCCCAGACCCTAGAGGGACCATACCTGCTAACTCACTTTCTGGAGCACTCTTTAAGCCAGTGCTTCTCATTCCTCCTTATGCTGGGACCCTTTAATACTATTCCTCGTGGTGAGGGGAACCCAGCAACCATTTTGCTGCTATTTCAAAACTGTAATTTTACTACTGTTATGACTTGTGATATAAATATTGTTTTTAGAGATGGAGGGTTGCCAAAGGAGTCATGACCCACAGGTTGAGAACCACTGCTAATCCCTAAGGGCCTGGGTCTACTCTCCCTAAATTCTCCATTTCCCTAAAGGACTCAATAACCACATCCCCAACACTAGAAGTACAAAGGTTCTCCCTTATCAGAAAAATGTGTCCCAAGTCTCCAATGGATACTCAAATCCATGAATAGTACCACTCCTATATATTCTGCAGTAATCCCATACCCCCCAAAAAAATAACAATGACAGAATTAGTTTCAAATTCTGGCTCAGTAAGAGATTATTGACAATAACTAATATAAAATAGCATAACCATAACAGACTGGAGCAAAAGATTGGTGTTTAAGGCACATTATTCAGTGAAGTCAGGGTTCCTTGAATACATGTCCCGTGAATCCATGACAGGCAATCTGGTAATCAATACCACAGTGACTAATGGGGAGGTAGCAGCATATACAGTGAGAATAAGCTGGACAAAGGGATGATTCATATCCTAAGCAGGATGAAGCAGGATGGAGTGGGATGGTGTGAGATTTCATCACACTACTCAGAATGGCATGCAATTTAAAATTTATGAATTGTTTATTTCTGGAAATTTCCATTTAATATTTTGAGACTATACTTGACTACAGGTGAATGAAGTTACAGATGGGGGAGGGTACAATAATTTGGATGAGCTGCTGTTCCTTCTATATTGAAGGACCTAACTGAAGCCTACTTCACAGATGCAGTTGAGAGAATAAATACCCTACCATTATCACTCCTGTGAAAGATACTGCAGCCAGGGTCTGGACAGAATCCCTGGCCCCCAAACCTCCTTCAGCATATTGCGCCTATTTAGAAGTCCAGGGGTAAGAGAAGAAATATGAGGCAGTCTAGGGCACTTTTCAAAGTGGAGATTCACTGCTGCTGATGGGAATATAAATGAGTTCAGCCACTATGGCAATCAGTACAGAGGTTCCTCAGAAGACTGAAAATAGCACTCCCATATGAGCCAGCTGCCACACTCTTGGGTATATACCAAAAGGCTTCTGAATCAGCATATTCGCACATTCATGTTTACTGATGTACTACCATTCACATCAACCAAGATATGAAACTCACCGTAGTGTCCACCAAAAGAACAATGGGAAAATATGTAACACACACATGCCATAATAAACATAAATGTGTGACTTGAAAGAAAGTGGATAGAACTGTGGAACATCATGTTAAGTAAAATAAACCAGACTGAGAAAGACAAATATCATCTTTTTCCCCCAATATGCAGAATCTAGAGATAATGTGCACACACACACACACACACACACACACACACACACACACACCATAAAAGTAGAAGGTGACAATTTGGAGGAATCAATGGAACAAAAATATAATGGATAAAAAGCAAATAGTGAATGTTTTCCCTCCTTATATGTGAAATCTAGATTTGAGTACATGAATATATGACAGAAAAGTAGAAGGGGGATGATTGTTTGGGAGAAAGAAGAGGACCAGCAAAAGAGAGGAGGAGGAACAAGGTGGGAGGACGGGAGGGATAGGAAGGCAAATGCATGTAAATTACAACTTGGAGTGTGTGTGTGTGTGTGTGTGTGTGTGTGTGTGTGTCTGTGTGTGTGTGTCTGTGTGTCTGTGTGTGTTTATAAAAATGTCAAGATGAAGCCCATTTGTTTGTATGCTAACTCAAAAAAAAAAAAAAAAACAACAAAAAAAACAAAGTCCTAAAACCCAGCTATACCACTCCTGGGCATATAACCAGAAGATGCTCCAACATGTAATAAGGACACATGCTCCACTATGTTCATAGCAGCCTTATTTATAATAGCCAGAAGCTGGAAAGAACCCAGATGTCCCTCAACAGAGGAATGGATACAGAAAATGTGGTACATTTACACAATGGAGTACTACTCAGCTATTAAAAACAATGAATTTATGAAATTCTTAGGCAAATGGAGGAACTGGAGAATATCATCCGGAGTGAGGTAACCCAATCACAAAGGAACAAACACAGTATGCACTCACTGATAAGTGGATATTAGCCCAAAAGTTCAGAATACCCAAGATTCACAGACCATATGAAGCCCAAGAAGAAGGAAGATCAAAATGTGGATGCTTCAATGCTTCTTAGAAGGGTAAACAAAATACTCACAGGAGGAAATATGGAGACAAAGTGTGGAGCAGAGACTGAAGGAAAGGGCATCCAGAGACTGCCCCACCTGGGGACCCATCCCCAAAACAGACACCAAACCTGGATGCTATTGTGGATGCCAGGAAGTGCTTGCTGATGGAAGCCTCATATGACTGTCTCCTGAGAGGCTCTGCCAGTGCCTGACAAATACAGAGGTAGAAGCTCGCAGCAAACCATTGGACTGAGCACAGGGCTCCCTGATAGAGGAGTTGGAGAAGGGACTGAAGGAGTTGAGGGAGTATGTAGCCCTATGGAGGGAGCAACAGTGTTAACCTGCCAGACCCCGCTAAAGCTCCCAGGGACTGGACCACCAACTAAAGAATACACATTGAGGGACCCATGGCGCTAGCCGCATAATTGGCAGAGGATGCTCTTGTTGGACATCTGTGGGAGGAGGGCCTGGGGGTGTTCGATGCCCCAGTGTAGGGGAAAGCTAGGGCAGGAAGACAGGAGTGGGTGGGTGGGTGAGGGAGCACCCTCATAGAGGCAAGGGTAGGGGGAATGGGATAGAGGGTTTCCAAAGGGGAGCCCTGGAAAGAGGAAAACATTTGAAATGCAAATAAAGAAAATATCCAAAAAAAAAAAAAAAAGTCCTAAGGTAGCAGCAGCACAGAGAAGCAGCTGAAAAGCAGATTCTCCAGTGTCAAGCTGAACCTACTGAATAAGAGGCCACAGGCTAGACTACAGTTCTGCGGTGTGAAGAACCACTTTCTAAGAGAAGCAGAAATGGCTTTCCACAGAATGAGGATACAGGAGGTCCCAGGGTCTTGGAAAGCAGCTGGCTAAATCTGAGTTCTCAGGGATGAGCACCAGAGCGGAGGCAGGACTCTTCCACTACCTCCTGGGAAAGAAAGAAGTGCTAGGTCTCCTTAGGAACTATTAAAGAAGTACAAAGTTCAGACAACATGGTAGTGTAGAAAACAGGAGAACTTTGTCTCTGTAACTCCCTCCATGGGTATCTGTTCCCCATTCTAAGGAGGGACGAAGTATCCACACTTTGGTCTTCCTTCTTCTTGAGTTTCATGTGTTTTGCAAAATGTATCTTGGGTATTCTAAGTTTCTGGGCTAATATCCACTTATCAGTGAGTGCATATCATGTGAGTTCTTTTGTGACTGGGTTACCTCACTCAGGATGATATCTCCAGATCCATCCATTTGCCTAAGTCATCTATTGGATGGAACACAAGGCCCCCAATGGAGGAGCTAGAGAAAGTACCCAAGGAGCTGAAGGGGGAACAGCAATATGAACTAACCAGTACCCCCTGAGCTTGTGTCTCTAGCTGCATATGTATTAGAAGATGGCCTAGTCGGCCATCATTGGAAAGAGAGGCCCTTGGTCTTGTGAAGATCATATGCCCCAATAATACAGAGAAATGCCAGGGCCAGGAAGCAGGAGTGGGTGGGTTGGGGAGCAGGGTGGGGGGGAAGGCATAGGGGACTTTGGGGTAGCATTTGAAATGTAAATGAAGAAAATATCTAATAAATTGTTTGGAAAAAAAAGAAATAAAGAAAAACAGGAGGAAATTAAGGTTCACCTTCTAAGACACACTCAGTTCCCCCTTGACCTCATAAGCCAAGAAATTGAGCAAATATGAGAAGGATTCCCAAGTCCCAACCATACCCATCTATATTCCCCAAGAACACAGGGCTTGATGTGGTTAGTAACTACTGAAGAAACTATGAGTCTTACAAGAAGTAGGAAATCTGAATGCTGGCTGTGTGCTTTGAGAAAGGTACATTGCTCCCATAGCCACAAGTTTCCTTCCACCTACAAGGTATTCACATAAGCAGAAACAAAATATATGGCTGCTTGCCAAGAGTAGAACTAACTAATGGAAGTTTAGGGAAGAAAGAACAGATCAGAAAATTATTATGAGCAGATCTAGTTCTTTGGCCCTTTTATAGTTCAGATTGATACTGACGTAGAAGGTCCCTCTGAGTCTAAGGATGTGAGTCAGCCCAAGCACTACAGGGAGACCTTGTCTCAGAACAACTCTATTCTTCCTTTTGTGATACCATTTTCATCCATTAATTTATTTCGCCCAACAATGAAACCACTTCTTGAGGAAATGAAATGAGAATTAACCAGATGCTCCAACATCTCTGGTTAGGGAACCCTGATTCTGCGTCATCTCCTCTGCTTTAGGTCCAGTTTCCAGGAGAAAATGGTGCTTTAAATGACTGGCTACACTGATCAGCATGTATCTGTGCTTTCTAAATTTTAGTAGTATGTCTAGACATATTGCTCTAGAAATCCTAGAAGTGCATTCAAATTTTCCATAGACATCAAACTGTATATAGCCATTTACATAAAAAGATGAGGATCATACTTTTTATTTTGAAGAGCAAAACAGATGGAAAAAGCAGCATCTGTCATCAAATGGCTAATTAAATAGAATATGGCATATTCTAACACTGGGATTTAAAGTGTTCTCAGAAAAGATGCTATGATAGGGGGGATGCTCATAATACGTTAGATGGACAAGGGATCAAATAGTGTGTCCGGTGCATTGATGAATCCATACATCTGATATGCACAAGAGCCAACCCCCTGGGATAGCTTTTTAAATGTGATTTGATATGCCTGAATCCTGGTATGCCTGAATCCTGGCTAGACCTGTGTTTCCAACACATTTTGGTGACAGAATTTGTGTCTTGCAATTAAGAAGAGGTATTTTCAATTTAAATAACATTTTATAAGAAACAGCTACCCAGGGCTGGTGAGATGGCTCAGTGGGTAAGAGCACCCGACTGCTCTTCCAAAGGTCCTGAGTTCAAATCCCAGCAACCACATGGTGGCTCATAACCATCTGTAACAAGACCTGACAC
Organism: Mus pahari; assembly: GCF_900095145.1. Classification (NCBI taxonomy): domain Eukaryota; kingdom Metazoa; phylum Chordata; class Mammalia; order Rodentia; family Muridae; genus Mus; species Mus pahari. The sequence goes on along the minus strand of NC_034613.1, from coordinate 137,984,441 downwards.
CCTCTTCTGGAGTGTCTGAAGACAGCTATGTGTGTAATTACATATAATAAATAAATAAAGCTTTTTAAAAAAAAGAAAGAGCTACCCAAAAGGCACATCGATGAAAATATATATCAAGCAACTGAGCTGGGGATAAAAATGAGAATTCACTATAAATGACAATGAAAGATCTCATCCAATGATGAACATTTTATGATAACTGTATATGTGAATAAAATTATTAATAAATAAGATCATATACTTGAATGCATTATATAATATTTAAACATGCTTCCGAAATGATACTTTCTAAAAGATTTTTGAATGACCAAAAGATTATTTTAATCTTCACACAGCACTTCTAACTGAAGACATTGAAATAATTTTAAAGCAATACTTTGAGTTACAGAAAATGAGGAGTTAGTACTTAATGGGCACATTTTCAGCTTGAGAAGATGAAAATATTTTAAAGAAAAATGGTTTTGTTGGGTTTACACTATAAATATACTTACTGCCATGGATCTGTTCACTCAAAAATGGTTAGAATTGGTGCTAGCAAGTTGGCTCGGTGGTTAAAGTAGTTAGTATGAAAGCATGAGAGATAGAGTTTAGATTCCCATAAACCTATGCAAATGTCAGGTGGCAGCCCACCTGTAATTCCAGCCTTGGAAGGCGGAGACAGAGGATCCCCAGAGCAAGCTGGCTAGTATAACTAGCCATATTGGTGAGCTCTGCTTTTAAGAGACTGCTTCAATGATGAAGGTGGTCAGCTCTAAACACACATACAGATGAGAAATGCTAAATGAACTCAGCAGGTTGTATTTCTAACTTTAGCCATCAATGTATATATGTAACAATAACAAAGAAGAGGATATGAATTTGAGACCGGATGGAGACCATGGATGAAAATGGATGGAGGGTAGGGGAGAGGGGAAATTATCTAAATACAGTATTCATAAGAAAAATCTCAAAAATAAGATGTTTTTTAAAAAGCAGATAGAAGAGCAATTAAGGATGATAGCTGACATCAACTTGGCTTCCACAAGCACATGCCTACATGTGTCCACTTGTACATGTGCACCCACACATGCAAAATCGTACACACATGTATGTATATGTTGCAAGAAAGAAAAGAATCAGAATATTTATATGTATTTTATCACAATAATAAATAAATAAAAGTAAATAAATAAATAAATACAACAAGCACAAACTATTTTCACGTGTTGCCAGTAAAGGACTTTTTTTCTCCCTTGTACTTCTTGCTCAAGGTTCAGATGACATTCTAGCACTGTTACAGTAGTAGGGTGACTGGAAATGCCCCTAAACAGATACAGCAATATCCTATGTGATTCCAAAACTCTAGACATGGGCCCTTCTTTCGAGAAAAGGTCCCTACAGGTACATTTAAGAATGTTAAGATGAAAAGAGCATTCTGAATCACCTAGGCAGTCCCTAAATTCAATGACAAGTGTTCCTTTGCAAGACATGCAGGGGGAGAAGATACACACAAGAAAGTGATCTGAAGATGGAGCAGGGTTGGAGCAACAGAGAAGCCAAAGGAGCCAGCAGAGGTTGGACACATTAGTTTGGGTTTTTTGTTGGTGGTGGTTTGTTTTTTTTGTTTTGTTTTATTTTTTCTATTGCTGTGATAAAACACTGACCAAAACCAACCAGGAGAGAAAAGAGTTTGTTTTAACTTCCAGGTTCTAGTCCATCACTGAGAAAAAGTCAGGACAAGAAGTCAAGGCAGGAATCTAGAGGCATGAGCTAAAGCAGAGACCATATAGAGCGATGCTGCTTACTGGCTTCCTCGGCTACCTGTGTTATAGTGCTCAGGTCCACCTGCTTTCTTTCTTTATTTATTTCTTTCTCTTTCTCTTTCTCTTTCTCTTTCTCTTTCTCTTTCTCTTTCTCTTTCTCTTTCTCTTTCTCTTTCTCTTTCTCTTTCTCTCTTTCTTTTCTTTTCTTTTCTTTTCTCTTTTCTTTTTTTTTTT
>NC_034613.1:137977828-137982365 GCF_900095145.1 Mus pahari | reverse complement strand
GACCCACCTACCTCTTAGGGGTGGCACTGACCACAATGGACTGGGCCCTTCCACATCTATCATTAATCAAGAAAATTTCTGCACACACATACACACACACACACACACACACACACACACACACCAGACTGATGGAGACAATTCCTCAGTTGAGATTTCCTCTTTCTAGATGCCATCTAGGTTTGTGTCAGGTTGATGAAAATGAATCGGCATTCTTGGGGCATCCAGGAGCACTTCTTCCCCTAGAACATTCAGAAGACAACTTGGTTCGGGACTTCCAGCCTCTGGACCTATAAGATTTCTGTTGGGTTTAGCTTCCCAGCTTATGGAATTTATTGTGGTAAGCCGAGGAAACAAAATCACCCTTCAATATAACCCCACTGAAATCTCCACTCAGATTCCAGGTCATACCCCACATCAGCCAGTGATTCAATAGCCACGGTGGTGGGAGTGAAAAGGAAAAAAGAAAAAGAAAAAAAGAAAAAAGGAAAACTTGACACAAGCAGGTATCAGAGAGCTCCACCTCAACCCTGTGTCCAGTGGTACACACTCTGTAGACACAGTAGCTAAGGGGGTAGAAGGATCAGTTGAGTTCAGAAATATAAAACCTAGCCGGGCGTGGTGGCGCACGCCTTTAATCCCAGCACTTGGGAGGCAGAGGCAGGCAGATTTCTGAGTTCTGAGGCCAGCCTGGTCTACAAAGTGAGTTCCAGGACAGCCAGGGCTACACAGAAAAACCCTGTCTTGAAAAACCAAGAAAAAAAGAAAAGAAAACAGAAATATAAAACCTATCTGAGCAACACAGCAAGCCTGGGTCTTGAAAAAACACACCAGGGCTGGGAGAAAGAGCTCAGTCAGCAAAGTGCTTGTTGCATAAGCTTGAGGACTAGAGTAGGATTTCCCAGAAGCCATGTTTAAAAAGAAAAAAGCCAAGCATCGTGGTACTCTCTTGTAACCATGAGGCTGAGGAAGCAGAGACAAGTGGATCCCTGAGGGTCTCTGGCCAGTTAGCCTAGCCTAATTGCTCAGTTCCAGGTCAGTGAGAGACCCTGCCTAAAACAAAAGACATGGTGGACAGCAGCTGAGCAATGACCTATAGGGCTTGTCCTCTGCTTCCTGAACATACATATACAGACATGAATGTGGATCCACGAACATGTTAATCCACAAACATATGAACATACACATACATTTAAAGAATAGTAATAATTAAAAAAATACCAGAGCAAAGAGGCTACAGAATGTTTTTCAAAATAGAATTTTCAGGGAGACACTTTGAGACATTCTATAAAATACCAAACAATTCAAGGGTCATCTGAAAGAATGCCTTTCCATGGCACAGCTGTTCTTTGCCATTGTCTTGTCACCGTTCTAGCAGCCATATTGTCAGGGGTGCCTCACTAGCACATGAGGCTCTCTCACACTGATCTTAGTCTTCCTAATTGTTTTCAACAGCCCAGCATGCCGGCTGCCAGTACCCTCCAATAGGCAGGGCAGATTTCCCCAGTTCAAAAAAAAAAAAAAGAAGGCTGCATTTTAAAAAGATTGTTTTTCACTAAAAAACACTAGTGACACAAAGAATGTCAGATTCTACAGTTTTGAACTAGTCTATGAGAAATGAGGACTAAAATCGGATCCGTGTGTTTTCAGGGCCTGGTGTTATGCATTAACTCACTTTAAAAACAAATGTGTGCAAAACTTGCACACCTTAAACCGAACAATACTGCCATCTAATTGAACTATGTCTGAGGCTGGACATTTATAATTTACATAAACTGTATCCATGGTTTTAGGTTTTCTATTCCAAGTACATCATGCAACCAATTCACTGTTTCCAATTTTCCAAGGGTTACTTCCAAGACATTAGGGAACTCAATTTCCAAGAGTATTGGCATTCAAAAGCCAGCAGGATTAATAAATCCTTCTACTGGAAAATCCAGGCCACTATGTTCCCCAAATGGGTTTAAAATGAACCCAGATCAATTATTTGACAACCATCTGGTTGCTAACAGGAGACTTTTGGAAACTAGGCTCAAAATAAAAATGCACAAACTGGCACAAAGTTCAGCAAATCGACAAGATTTAAACCCCAGATCCCATTTCCTCCAATGCTTTCTAACCCGCATTTCAATGTTTAATTCCAGAATCCTCATTTTTTTCCCAGCTGTTTATTATACTTTTGACACTTCATCATGTGAGGTCTTTCACTAGAATCCTTTGTGATGATGATGATGATGATGATGATGATGATGATGATGATGATGGGGATGGTGATGGTGATGTCAAGAGGAAGTTTGTTCTCTATTTCTCTGTATCTAAGAGATGTGGTGCACAATTAAGCTATCCTATAATTTTTTAGATGGCAACTTTGCTATTACACAAAGAATATTACCACCACATAAAGAGGAAGTACAAAAATCCAAACTGCTGAGAAATACCATATTCTGAAACAGTTCTATTTGTGAATGACCCCTTCTGCGGAACCAATTAAGGCGCACTGAAACGATGCCTCTTCAGACGTCTGTGTCTCATCCATCTTCAAGAGAGTCTGAAATGTTCATCATCACATTTAATAATCAACTCAAACAAGACTGGGACCAAAAGGAGCCTAAAACTGCATCTGGTTCAACACACAGACACGGTTACATACCCTTGTCCAATCAATGCAACCCTGTTCCTATGACAACCATTTACTGAGCTTGAACTCCACACTAAGCACTGTACCAGATAACAAAGGTAGGTTTGCCCCATATCTCTAAATCCATAGCCTCATGTCGTGAGAGACAAAATTCAATACAGAGCTTTGAGAGAAGAGGGTATCTTTGATCAAAGGAAGAAAAAAAATGAGGCCTTTTGGTCTAACTTGAAATATTTAGCACAAACATTTTCGATCTGGCCAGGCATGCTGGTATAGGCCTCTAATCCCAGTACTTGGGAGGCTGAAGCAGAAGGATTGGCATAAGTTTGAGAACAGTCTGGTCTACAAGGAGGGTTCTAGGCCATCCAGACTTATAGAACACCATATCTAAAAGAAAAATAGTTTCTCAAATAGCTCAGTCATTATTGTCACTAGTAGACCCTATCATGCTAATACATTCTGATTGGGATGCATGGAATTATTTTACCCATACACCCTATGGAAGATGCACATAAACTGATAAATGGATATACAAGGCACAGAGTATTCATAAAATATTACTCATCCTTAAAAGGCAAAGCACATCCTGTCACGTGCTACAGCAACGATGAACCTAGAGGCTATTCTACTAAATTAAGTAAGCCCAGCACACAAAGACAAAGCCTACCTACTATGGTCGCTCTGTGTGAGGTACCTACCAATGGACAAAAAGCAGAATTTTGGCTGCCAGGGGCTAGGGGACAGAACAGGGTATTGTTCAATGGCTACAGTGTTTTGGCTTTATAGGACAAGAAGGTTCTGGAGATTGGAGGCACAAAACTTCACAGAACACACTTCACACAACTGAACTGTACACTTAAAACTGGGCAAGGCTGCTCGATCTGTGTATTTTATGAAATTTTAAAAATTTATATCAAATCATATGAGCTTAACAAAACAGGCCAATTTCCATTTAAAAGAGGAGGGAGTTTTTACCACCTCAAGCATCGACCTACTTGTATATCTGGAACCAGAGTGAAACTGTGCAGGCCAGAGTAGTAATTCTAAATATAGATTTGTGTCCCTTATCCAAAATGCTTAACAGTTGCATATACACAACAAAATGTGATGGGCACGGTACTGTACTCTAAACACAAGATTCATGTATTTTTTGGACAGGATAGTGAAACTGATTTCAGAACAAAAGCTTTCTTGGGCTTCACTTGTATTTTATATCCTCCTGTGGCCATAGCTTGAAGGAAACTTTACACTTAGTGCCTCTGCATTTGGTTGCTTGTCACATGACATCAGTGGAATTTTCCACTCATGACATCACAGTGACACTCAGAAAGCTTCAGAGTTTTAAGAACTTTATATTTCATGCTTTCAAACTAGGGATTTTCTACCTCTAACATAACTAGAGAGGCACTACTTGCCTTCCAAGTAGTGGAGATTAGCAGATAGAGAAAGGGTAGCGAAGGAGTACCAATAACTCCAAAACGATTACTGAGGGTAGGGGAGAGGGAGAAGGTGGCTCCTTTGACTAAGTTTTTCGGTATCTATTTGAAATATTTGTAGTGATAATCAAAAATAAAACAATAAAAAGCTAGTTAAGGGGCTCTAGACAAAAGAGATCTCCTGTTGTTGGTTATTCTAATTCATTATATCTCAGCCACCTAGAGAATCTGAGACACTCAAGTGAACGTAAGGGTAGCAACGATATGACCAAACCATTTTGACATCATACCTTTTCTCTTTTGATTTTTCAGAGAGAATACATTTACATCATTCAAATAACATACACACCTGCACACACACACACACACACACACACACACACACTTGATGTTTAGCTTTTATTCCTTTATCTTAGTACTTTGGGAAAATTCCTACTACCACTTCTAGCTTTTTTTTTTTTTT
>NC_034613.1:137953482-137977488 GCF_900095145.1 Mus pahari | reverse complement strand
GATGGTTGTGAGCCACCATGTGGTTGCTGGGATTTGAACTCAGGACCTTCAGAAGAGCAGTCGGGTGCTCTTACCCGCTGAGCCATCTCACCAGCCCTTAGATTATTTTTTAAAGCAACTCCTAAACACTAACATATCCTTCACACTGCCCCACACCTTTCTTTTCTCACTTAACCCCTTTAGGAGGTCTTTTCCTATTGATTTTTAAAAAATATCATTTTTTTCTTGTTTGGTTTTTGGTGTGTGCAGCAGTGTGCACAGTGTATTATGATATATGTACATGCATGTATAGACACACACGCACACACAGAGAGAGGGGGGGGGTCAGAGAAGGGCATCAGGTGTCCTGCTTGGCCTTTTTCCACCTCCGTCCCCTGAGAGAGGCTCATCTCTGAACCTAGAGCTAGGCCTACAGACAAGAAATCCCAGAGGGCCTCCCATCTCCACCTCCCATAGCACTGGGGTAAAGGCACGTGCCACCAGACCTACCTCTTTATGTGGATGCTGCAGATTTGAATTCACGGCCTTGTGCTTATGCAGCAAGTGCTCTTAGCTCTAAGCCATCTCCCCAGGCCCTTTCATTGTTTGTTCTAATTGTAGAGTATGCCATTATATGGATGTACTATAATTTATATATCCCAAGTGAATGTATGATGTTTACAATAGTTATCTACCATGCATACCTTGTAAGAAAACTAACTTCATTAAAAACAAAATATCTGGGTATAGTGCCCCATGTCTATAATCTCAGCATCTCACACATGCAGATGCAGAAGTCTGGAATTCAACTTTAATATTGACTATATAACTAATTCAAGGGCATCCTGAGCTACTTGAGACCCTAATCTCAAAAAGAAACAACAAAAACAAACTGAACAGGGAAAAAAATCAAAATAGCTCACTATATACCACAACTTAATGATATCATTATATAGAAACTGGTATTCTCCCACCTCTTCTGGAATCTCTAATGCATAAAGCACAATCCCAGCTAAGTTAGACTCTTCTACAAAGCCTTTCTAGATCATTCTGGCCCCAAAAGAGTGCCAATTCCTCATTTCTACTCCATATTTTCATACAACTGGCCTTATCCTGTTGCCTGATATGAACTTCACGCTGGATCCCACAGCCATTACCCATACTACTGCATTTTGCATATTATGTAGCAAGTATTATAAGTGCATGCTCACCAAATACTAATTGACTAGCATTAGTAAATGCCTTCTTTGCTCAAGATTTAGGTTTTTGTTAACCCACATGCCCCTCAAAGGAAGTTCTAGCCAGTTTTGCCCTTAAAATTATCATCAAACCATAATCAAATTGTGATTCAATGCCCAAAAAAAAAAATCTAAATCCAACAAATTGAATCCTCTTGGCATGCTCTATACACAGAACAGGAAACATCATGACATTCGGAAGGTGCCCGACATCCCAATTCACAGGCACAAAATGATATTTAAATAGCATCTGTGGTGGGGACACAGCCAATATATACAAGAGAGTCACAAGCAACACTGATGTGGAGTAAAGAAGAGTTCTCTCACATTTGTAGGGATAAATTATGTTCACCATAATTCTCAATCACATTTTAATTTTACTCTGCAATTTCTTTCATTCATCCAATCAATTTATATTGAGAGTGGTGTCTGAGCTGAAACCTGCATGCCAAGCAGGGGTGGCCAACCAGGTAAGAAACCCTCCAGACACAGTCAGAGGTACACAGATGGCAAGTCAGGTTGGAATACAAACTGTCGCAGGCTGAACTGGATTCTTCTACAAAAAGTTCCAGTCCACAGTGCCTGGGAATGGGACCTTATTCAGAAAGAGGATATTGCAGATGATAAAGTTAGGATGTGTGTGGACCCTAATCTGTTAATGAATGCGTATAAAAATCCTCACAAAAAGAAGGGGGATTTGAGCCAGGCATGATAGTTTAATACCTGAAAGCTCTGCATTTAGGAAGCTGAGGCAGCGGGACTGCTATGTGTTTAAGGTCACCCTAAAGTGAGATTCAGGCGAGCCTGGGCTACAGCCTGAGACCCTATCCAAAAAGAGGGGACAAAAATAGGGGAAAGGGGGATAATTTGGACAGAGACATGTAAATGGGAAGAACAGCTCATGAAGATGAAGGGAGAAAGTGCTATAAGCCAGAATACCAGAAAAGAGTTGGAAGCTAGGGAGAGGTATGGTGTAGTCTCTCAAGAGATTTCAAGAAGAAGCGATCCTGCTTAGACCTTGATGCCAAACTTAGACCTCCACTGGAAAATCTGCATTGGTTAAGCCACTCAGTCTGTGCTGTTTTTAAAGCTGAGGACAAAATAATTATCATGGCTTGGATATAAAAAGGTGTCCATGGACTTCTGATTGGAGTGTTTGTTTTCCAGCTACAAGGGCTGTTGTGGGGGCCACCAGAGTCTTTAGAAGGTATGGCCTAGTGAAAAAATTAGATCCCAAGGATTGAGCCTTGAAAGGTTAACAGCCCATCCCCTAGTTAGTTCTGACCACTCTCTGCTCCATGGTCCACTGCCATATGAACAAGGGTCTACCATATTCTTCCTCTGCCATGGACAGAGCCACACTGTGATGCCTTCCTCATCATGATGGATGGCAACTCTCTGAAACCATGAGCTAGAATAAATACTTCTTCTCTAAATGGTGTCTGCCAAGCCTTTTGTCACAGGCTCACACAATGGATATTGTGTGCAAATGAGTATTCCCACCACATCAAAAGTCACATCCAATCAATATTAGCAGCAGAATCTCTGCCCCAAGTAAAATTTTATCTGGAACATCAGTATGATAACAGAGGAAAAGAATAATCACTGTGACTCAGGGAAAAATAGAAAAATATGTCACTGCTTTCAAAACCCATAAAGGACCTACCTTCTACAATCCCATGAGTTTTGGAGAACCTGTGTGAAAAGAACTTAAAAGGAAAATGCAGAAGGGAAAAAAGCAAACCTCCAACAAGGTTGGAGTCCAAAGAGCTAGGTGAGGAAAAGGAGTGGTAATGGCGGGTTGACATGCTCCAACTGCCATAACAAACAGAGCAGTTAGGGACTTACATAGCAGAACTCATTATCTCCCAATCCAGGAGACTGAAACGAACCCATCAAAGGGTTGGTAGACTTGGCTTCTCCTACATTTCCTCTCCTTGGATAATAGATGTCTACATGCTTGTTGTGTCCTCATGTGATCAGTGCACAGTGTGCACACATTCTCGCTGTCCCTCTTTGTGTCCTATTCTCCTTCTCTCAGAAGGACACTGGTCATCGTATAGCTTAAGATTCCCTATTATCTCTAAATGCAATCACAATGAGATACTGGCTTCCATATGAATTTAGAGGGACATCACCTAGCGGAGAACATACATCTCCTTAAGGAAAAGGTCGCAGAGCCCACAGAGCAGACCAGAACCAATTAGGTCCAAAGGCCACTTTGCTGGGATAATACTTCCTGCCTCTCTCATTCTCAGGAAACCCTTACTTTAGCAGTAACAAAAAGCTTTTTAAATTTTCTTTGTAAAGAGGTTACCTTATGGTTTTAAGCCAGCCCTTTGGAAGCTCTTGAGGGAGTTGTGTCAGCAGGTCTCAAAGAAAATCCCTCAGAGGGCTAGCAAGGAGAGAAAAGAATCCACTTCTACCATTCATTAGCTAGGGTACTAAAAAAGAAGATATCCCTAGAAGTGGCACAATTTCAGGATCACGAACATAAGAGGCACTCTGAGACCTGCTTCCTCTCTGTATCTCAGTGTGGCTCTCCCAGAGCTAACTCAAAATCTCCTCACCAACAATATATTAAGTACTTCCATTGTCAAGGACAGAACTCCAATTTCTCAGAAAACATAGGCCCTTCACAAGGTTAATAGGGGTTCTGGTAGCTGCTTGTGCACACTGAAGCTAAAGAAACCTTTTCCAAATTTCTACCATCCAAAACCACTTCAAATACCAAATCATTGGAAGACAGCCCTTTCTTGCAATCTTCCCTGGGCAGGAACGCGACACGCTGAATGATAAGGTGATAGAGATAGATTAGATAGATAGATAGATAGATAGATAGATCTATATATCTATATCTATATATATAGATATATATATAGAATTTTTATTATAAAATATACTATAAAATAAACACTATGTCGAGGACTATTCTACGGAGCAAAGGAGTCCATCCAGGAGTCTTCCTTTACCGAGCACAGCAATCCCCAAATAAGGAGATGTCTGGAATGAAGAGCCAAACAAAACACTCACATACCAAGCCCTCTGTTTCAGTGTTGAACACTATAAGCCAGGTGTCAGTTAGAAATTGATAGGGGTTGGGGGCAATATAACATAAATAACGGCATTTGCTGTCAAGCCTGATAACTTGAGTTCAATTCCTAAAACCCACATGGTAGAAGGAAAGTGACCTGTTGGAGTTCTCTTCTGACCTCCATACATCCTATGACAACTCTATGTGTGTGCCCGTGTGAACACACATACACACATGAATAAAAATATAATTTTGAAAAATTTGATTGGGGTACAAATCTGGGGTGTTTAAAAAAAAAAGCAATGAAGGACTTTACATGCAATCTTAGCAACTATAGCAATCACTTTTTGTGAAAGAACAGCATAAAAGATGTCAACATGGAGTGGAAATGCTGGAGAATGGAGAAATATCAGAAAAGACATTATGGAAAAGAAAGTACCAGAGCTAAGCTGGTAATAACACAATCATACCACATAGCATTACATTAAATTTCATTTACAGCTTACATTTGGTACCCATTGAAAAGACATTGTAACGCTTAAGTTATGAGGGTCCAAACTCCTTCAATGCCAATTGAGATATGCTATCAAATACTACTGGAAAGGTGACTCTCTAAGCACTGACCCCAAACTTTATACAGATTCTTTCTTAACGGCTTTTAAAGTCAAATCCAGTTTCAGATCAATCTCAGAAGAAAATCAGTAAGCATACATCCCTCTGAACACATACAATACTGCAAACCAATGGTCACAAAAATAGATGTTCTCCCCTACTAACGAGTAACACAAAGACATTTCTAACTTTGTGTTGCTAATTTATTAACTAACAGCTATGCTGGCCAGAGAAGATGTACCATGGAAAGAAGTCAAAGATATATACACTAAATATAAATAAAACACTATATATACACTATTGGTGGAAATGAAATGTAATAATATCAAACACAATTGCTAGGGATACACGCTCTTAATCTACCAACTCCATCAGTACACACTCACCCTTGAATAAATTAGCATAAAGGTTAATGATTTGTTTCAGGAGGAAAAACTATAAGTGAGCTCAACTAGGGCACTGATTAAATAGAAGGTGCCAGAGCAGGAAAACATATTAAGTGAAAAAAGTCAGCTGGCTCATACCTTGCATATTGCTGCTCAGTTCATGAATTTTAAAACATTTTTTAAATATAGGAAAATTCTAGAGAATGAAAAATCAAGGGGTGGAACAGTAGGAAAATTTAAGCTCGTCTGTGCTTTTGGATGTTTTTGCCATGAATTTATAAGTTTGTAATTTCAAACTATTTTAAGAAAAATCCATGGGCAATGAGGATATAGTCTTAAATTTCTTTTGTGATGTGCATTGTTGCTATGTAAGTGTTTTGTCTGCATGTATGACTGTGTACCACATGTACGATATGCCCAGTGCTCTTGGAGGCCAGATCAGATCCCCTGAAACTGGAGTTCTGAGTCACCTGATGTGAGTGCTAGGAATTGAACCTGGGTCCCTCTGGAAGAATAGCAAATGCTCTTAAATGCTTAGCCATCTCTCCAGCCCCCTTCTTCCACTCTTTCTCTTCCTCCTCCTCCTCTCCCCCCTCAGATATTTTAAGTATGCATTCTTAAAGGCACACAAGGAAATAGTTGTCGGGCTGATTGCTCCTCAGGAAGTAGCATATTACTGTAAAGGTTTCATGAACAAGGCATGGATTCTCAATGGCTTTTTATTAGTCATCCTTTAATTAGAAAAGCAAAGAACTTTCCACAGTCCATTCTTCAAGTTTAGTGCATAATCAAATTTTTCCAGGGGTGTATATATAGCATCATCAAAATATAATCCAGAACATGATGGATGGGGTAGCTTTCTAAATGGATCTTAGAATTTGCAGTAATTATAATTCCTTTATGGAAAAAGAAGCTATGAATGACTTAAGTATGTATGCGAACACTTCACAATGTTGCTTGAACTGGTAAAAACAAAATTGGAAACAAATCAAATATTCACAAGAGACAAGGTGAATTAACAGTACTGACAACACAATGAAACATATTGTAGTCATTATAAGCTCTTATCCTATCTTACAGATACAGGAAGAATATTATTTGTGGACTATTCAACCTTTAAAAGCTGATTTTATGGCATTTTATACAAAAGTATTTGAAAAGTTGTATTCATTAGTATATATTTAGTCATGAATGTTAAAAAGACATAAAATATACATTGTCATTATTTCTAGACAGTAGAATCATAGATTTTATGTGTTGTATTTCAGCTGATCTCTAATATTTTTAGTTGTGTGCTTCTTGACTTTAGAAAAATGTTGATTATGTTGATTTTCTTCTTCTTTACAGATAGAATAATCTTTCATCAAAGGGAATTCAACAAAAAGGTGTGTAACACGAATCTCTCTCTCCCTCCCTTCCTCCTTCACTGCTTTTTTAATGGCTTTTCTTATGCTTTAGAAACTGGAGAGGGGACAGGAGACAGGCCTTTTCAAGCATTTGCAAAGTTGTCTCTCCTCTTCCAAATGTAGTGATTGCATTAGCTAGTGGCTTCTAATCTGGGGCAACTGTGTAGCACTGAGAACATTTGCAAACTTCTACAGACACTTTCTGTGGTAACAGCTTGTACTGTTGGCATTCAGCAGGTAGAAACCAGCATGCTGCTGACCAGTGTTCAGGACAAAGGTCTCTCGTTCTCCGAAGAAAAAGACTTAACTGTCCCCAAAAGTCAACAGTGGCTAAGAAACCCTGTGCCAGGCTAAATCCTCTACACATGTCATACCTTAATGACTGAGAACATCTGGACAAGAGGCACATCTGGCACCAACCAGAACACCTGAGCTGACTCTGGATGGACCTGCCATTCCTTTTTATGTTGTACAACTACAGATAGGCTACTGTCTCACACGACTGACCTCCCACCCTTCTCTAATTTGGGAATGTTCTCACCTATTACCCAGAGGGCACAAGATGCTTCAACACAATAAAAGGGGGGGTGTTATAAACTGCTAAGCATCAAACATATATAAATGATATGATCATTCCAGGTCCTAACAGTCTAGACTTACCAATGAAATAAAAGCTCACTGAAGATTTTAATCAGACTTTGCCTAGTGTTTTCCTTCTTTGGGTCACATCACCTACTACAGAGTCCAACTTGACCCCCAAAAAGCCAAAAACCATACATTGAGAGATTTTTGTGCATCTTCATTGTCTTAAATTTCGAGGCACCATAATTTAGTGGTTCCATTATAAACCCTGGGATCAGACTCCTAGGAAAGAACCTGACTTCTACTAGCTAAGTGACTATAGAAAGGGATGTGGCTTGGTTTCTCTTGTAACACATTTTCTTTACTTTCTTTTTTTTTATTCTCACAGTTAGGAATTGGGGGCATGTTTTTGTTTTTGTTTTATTAGATATTTTCTTTATTTACATTTCAAATGCTATCCTGAAAGTTCCCTATACCCTCCTCCCACCCCTGCTCCCCTACCCACCGACTCCCACTTCTTGGCCCTGGCATTTCCCGATTAGGCCATCTTCTGTTACATATGCAGCTAGAGACACGAGCTCAGAGACTACCCCACCCGGGAATCCATCCCATCATCAGCCACCAAACCCAGATACTAATGCTCATGCCAGCAAGATTCTGCTGAAGGGACCCTGATATAGCGGCCTCTTGTGAGGCTATGCCAGTGCCTGGCAAACACCGAAGTGGATGCTCACAGTCAACTATTGGATGGAACACATTTTCTTTTTTTCTTTTCTTTTTTCTCTTTTTTTACTTCTTTCTTTTTTTTTCTTATTCTGGAACACATTTTCTTTATCTGTTTATCCAAACCAGAACAACTCAGAATCAGGCCATTTGAGAGTGTAGGAAACCACTGTCATGGCTAAGACACAAGCTGTACACTAGACCTGTCCCCAAACATAAGACTAAGGTTACTCTGAAGAGAGTAACAAATACAGTTTCCATGTGGAAAGCTTGCCATGATGACTAGTCAGACAAACAAGTAAGGGATGCGGCATAGTCCCAGTAACTGACCATTATGGTAACAGCACTTTCCCCCTCCGATTCACTCAGCAAGCCCTTCACCCAGGCCTCAGGCTCTATGTAGAGAAGACAAGGATAAGTCAGATGCTGTCATTCTAAATGGTGGATTTCTTCATCTTGTTTCACGGGGTTTAGGGTTAATTCTGAAGACTTTTCTTACCTATATACACTGGCATGGTGTGCCGAACTACACACAAAGCCACAAGCCACCATTTGAGGTCGAAACCCAGGAAATCCAGACCAAGCGTATAACAGTTAAAAGTCTGCTTTGCAAACATGAACTGAGAGGTACAACTTATCTAATCAGCAGAGACAAAACAATTTCTTATCCCACAGCCCCTGATGCAGAGAGGCTCTTTCAGCTTGGATAAAACATAGCTTTACAGAAGGAGTCTTGGGGAAGGCACTAATTAATAATACATTATAACCTAGTACTACTCAGTGTTTAAAAGCATATTAGAGTGTCAGCTCCCCTTCATTTCGACATGCATCCCATTACAACAAAGTCTATGCTGTGAGTGATTATAAAGCCCGCCTTACAGAGCCCCATACATAATAAAAGCCAAGTTGCTTTGACTTGCTTTTATACTTAGATGCATTTGCACTTTTTGCCAAGAAACCAGTAGTTTTCTTCAGCATACTCAAACAATTTTCTTTAAAGGTCAACACTCACCAGGAGAGGTAAATGTTCCTTATTTTATTCAGATGATTATTAACCTCTAGGGACTTGGGACTCTTAATCACAAACAGTCTCTCCCCTTTCTCTCTTCTGACCCTCCATTCCAGTAAAGTCCAGCTCCAGTACTAGAAGCATAAATTCTCATACCCAAGTGTCTTCATACTTAACTGTGGGGCCTTGCCCTTCCCCCTTCCTCCTCATTCACATTTTCCTAGACACATCCTTACCCCACTCCTCCTTTAGTGCCAATTTCAGACAGCCATCGGGGAGGCTACTCTTTTAGCAGTTGTGAGATCTACAACATTAAGCCCAGCACCATCACTAGAAACATAAAACACATACTTCCACCAAAAGAAGATCTAGCAAATAAGCTCTGCAGACAGAATTCAGAACGAACCAACAGACTCTTCATTTCTGTTGTATTCCACTCCTCTGTCTTGATTCAAAGAAGCTGGAATCGGTAGCATGTGTTTTGATGTGCTGCTGGCTACACAGGCATGCTTGGTGAATGAAAATTCAACAAGACATATGCCCGTGTGTGTTTTTTATATGCACGCTATACTGTTGCAAAATAATTTTAAAGTGGCTTAGATGGTGCAAGCCTGTAGCTAAAGTAAACATAGCTTATACCATCCCGGCAGTGTCTTTCAAACCGAGTAACCACTGAGCAGAAGGGCACAAAATCCATTTAGAAGACCCAGACCAGAATCATTTTTAAATAGGGAAAGGAGGGGGCACACTAAAGGAGGGTATTATTTCAGAAAGCTTATTTCAGTTACATGTGTGAACATATGCAAACATGCAAAGCATATCATCACCAGAAGTTTACTTAAATTGTAGGACATGAGCCAAAAAAAAAAAAAGAAAAGTCTTTAAGAAAAGCGAGGCCCAGTTGTAATATCTACATGTAACCCCAGCACAGGGAAGGTAGAGAGAAGCAACCCCTGCTCGTCAGTAAGTCAGTCTATTTAACTTACTCAGCAAACAAGATGGCTGGTGCTTCAGGAATGACACCCATAGCTGTCCTTTAGCTTTAACATATAAGCACATGCGTACTTGTGCTTACCAAAATGGAGGCTCGGTGAAGTCAGTTCCAGGGCATCTGAAACCATCTTCTGGCTCCCTCCAGGATCCAGGCACACAAGTGGTGCGCAGAATATATGCAGTCAAAACACCCATACCCATAAGTTAAATCTTTTTCAAAAAAAAAGTTTGCCAACAAGTAGAGTTAAAAGCCAAACTGAGTCGATTCTAATCCCAGCTGATTTCAACATATGTGCCTGGGGTTAAGTCATCGAATTTCACCTCGCCTCCATGTTGGTAACTCTAGGGTGGAGTTAACATTATCTACTCCTAGAATAGGTGTGAGGATGTCAGTGATGTGGTGAGCAGGTTGCCACAGAGCCTTGCTTGTACACAGACTCCAGCCTTGTTTCCAGTACCCTGAACTAGGTTCTTTACCAGCAGGGGAGAAACGGAAAGGAATTATACAGAGAAAAAGGCAGCTCCAAAGCTGAGCAGCCACATGACCAGCTGACATTGTGAAGAGAACAAACCACTAACATTGGTGAGCACACAGTGAGGCAGGGAAAAGCCATGCTGCCCCCCCCAAACCCCCGCACTTGGTGATAAATCATTCGGCTTTGGATTCTGACCAGAGGGAAAACCACTTTCCAAGATAATAGGGTTTTTCCCATTACTCTTGGCAAGAGATGGAGAAAGACAGGAGGGGGCTGGGGGTAAAGGCCTTATTAAAGAAATGAAGAATTTGTTTTAAGCAAATCACTTTGAAGGCAGGTGGTTTTCATTTTGAGAACAAAAAAAAAATTAATAATAATAATGCTTAAAACAGAGGGTGAGTCCGAATACCTGCCAAGGGCTTGCAGAGAGGGATCCAGAGCCTTGAGTCTCCATGTTCCCCAAGTGCCTAAACTGTGATCAAGGCAGATTCATCAAGCAGTGGGGGAGGCTCGGCTACAGAAAGGGCAAACCCATCTCCATCAGCTTGCAACAATCGCAAACTAATTAAAGCTTCTTTACGAAACCCTCCTATGTGACAAATACTTGCTGAGTGTTTACCTTATATCCAGACTGAGTTAGGGGCTGGGGATAGCCCTCGGGATAAAACAAACTGAGTTTCTGACTTAGAAGAACTGAAATTCTAGTCTGGGAGATAGCAAATGCTGAGTCAACAGGTCAACAAAATCTTTATAGGCTGTGCTCCAAGGACTGACTCCCCCAAGAAATAATCATGATGATGTGAAAGAGAGAAAGAAAGGAAGTCCCTTCGGAAAAGATAAGCCCAGCAGCGCTGCTGCTTCGGGTGACACCCCCCCCCCAAACAAAAAGCCAGCTAGACAAGCCAGATAGTAAGAAAAGGGCATTCCTGACCTGGAGAACCACAAGTGCCTGGGTCTAGAGGCAGGAAAGAACACAGCAAGGGGCTAGGCACAAGGAAATCTTTGATGGAAGGGAATCTCCAAACCGGAAGGTGACCCTTGCTAAGGCTGAAAAGGTCGGCAAAAACCAGTCACAGAAAAATCGGATTTCAATGAAGGAGTTCTAATGAACATTCAGATAAAAGATTCTCTTAATTCATGACATGCCAACCAGGAGTCCAGGTGATGGTTCCAAAACTCAAAATTAGCTCAGTGACACACAATAAGTGGGGAGCCTTGAGAACTAAAGGCGATGGACTCCAGCTTAAATGTAAGATGAAATATAAGACATTTCAAAAAAGAAAAGGCAGGGAAAAACTTGAGGCTGTCAAAGCAACATATTATTAGCAATGAACTCACATTGGAGCAAATATAAAACAGCCAGTGAAGTTAATTAACAAGGCTGTAGAAGTCACCCCCCACTCAGCTGAAAGGCATTGGGAACTGATCCACATGCCTGGCAGTTGCTAAACTCATAAAGGAGGTACACGGAGATAGGCAATGTGTCCGTGTACTCCTGAATCAGATATTTGGTGAACTAATAGGCAAGGGTCATCAAGTTCTCTTTTTTTCTTGTCTGTCTTCCTCTCCCAGGGTAATAGAGGCACTCCAAAAGCTCAAAAGTCAAAGCCAAATCAGAAAGACTTTTGAATTCTCTCTCTCCTACCACGACTCATTACTTGACCTCTTAACTCAGGTCTCAGGTCCTAGGATCCACTGGCACCCTCTCCCCAGGAACCTGATGGAGATTTTTTTCTAGGGGGGGGGAGGTGGGGGTCACCAGACCATGACCAAAAGAACAACAGCGATGGGCTTAAGCAAGGCAAAGGAGCCAGCTGCAAGGTGAAATCTATGACACCGACCAAGAGAATGTGAAGGCCTTTGGGGCTACCCCTGATAGGAGCCCAACAGCAGCACTGGTGGCATCCCATGGGACCTATCACATAGCTTGCACCTGTGAAAAGCTACCATCAAGAGCCAGACCTACGAGAACCAGGTGAAAAAATGAGTAAGTCTTGGAATGTTGGTTTTCTTAGTGGCCCAAGACTACTAGGCTACCTAAATGGGGATTTTTCGATAGTCTGATACCAATTAGCAACTAGGAACAGACAATCACCCTGTCAGACTCCAAGCAGATTTTCTCTCCCTGACCCCCCCACCCCCACCCCTTTAGCGCTTGACACCACAGGCAAGTCAGATGCCACACCAGCCTTGTTCCCAGACTCCCACATCTATCGGCTGCCTCAGAAACATTTTCTGAAAGGGACACTTGCTAGGGCTTCCTGGATGAGGCCCATCTATGCACGGTTATCCCTCAGGGGAAAACACCTCAGCTATAGATCACAACCAGAGACAGGCAGGACAGAGAAAAGTAGAGGATACGTCAGCTTCAAACCTTTACAAATACTGCTACAAACAGACCTCGGTCAAAATAAGTCCTGTCTGCCTGTCCCTGGGGTGGCATGGGAAGAAGAAGAAAAAAAAAACTTCCTTTTACCAGTTACAAGAGAACTAAGACCTGGATCTAAATGGGAGGAAGTACTGGACTACAGAGCAGACTCCCCCCCCCCCCCCCCGTGTCTCCCTCTGGGCTTACAAAGTTGTCAGGCAACCACCGACTACAAAAGATGCAGACATATCAAAGCAGACTTATGGCCTACTTACACTCTCAGGCAAGTCTGTAGGGCTCGGGGCTTTGGCTGCAGAAAGCTCCATTCTGTGGAGTGGGGAATGGTGACTTCTGGCGGACTGTCTGCACTCCCGGGCAGGAGTGTGTTCTGTGCACTCTGAGAACGGCAAGCCTCTCTGATTCACTTGGCAGCAAAAGTATTCTAAGCATCCTGTCCCGTAGTCAAACCGCCTGCCCCTCCCACTACACACTCAGGCTGGTGCGTTTTTGTTTTGTTTTGTTTTGTTTTGTTTTGTTTTGTTTGTTTGTTTCTTTAATTCTCTGCACTCTCTTACTTCTGTCACAAACCAAGTGAAATTCATTTTTCAAAATTTACTCAATCTCTGGCACTGGAGAGAGGAGAACCTTTACCACCAAAGAGGAGGAAGAGCCAGCCCATTAGGAAGAAATGATCATTAACATCAGAAAGGAGCAAGCTGGGGAACTGCAGTCCGCAGTAAGAGCAAAATGGAGATTATTCGAGACAGCTGAGACACTCCACCCAGGCCTCCAGAAGGAGACATGCACGGAAACAAAGGGCATATGGTGTTTGCTTTCTTCAACATCGTTCTCATCATTAAGAGCTGCAGCAGTGAATCTCAGTGCATGTGGACAGACCTTACCCTGAAATCAATTCTGAACTACAGCTCATAATCAAATAACCTACCTTTCCATGTAAAGGCCACCCTTGTTTTGTTTTGTTTTTTAAAGTACACATGAAGCAGAATTTAATAAAGTTCTAATAACTGGCAGAATGTCTATTTGGCTTAGTGACGTGTGAGCTATACTTGAAAGAAAGTCAATTTCATATTGTAGCTGTAATACTGACATATTCAGAGGGTCTTTTTCCCCAAAGTGGAAGTTCCAATAACTACATACAAGTGCTTTTTCTGCTATTTGCTGCTAGTTATGTATTACTTAACTAGTTCTACCCTACAACACAAAGATTTCCCTAATGTGACCGAAATTATTTTTCCACTCATGTTAACACTAACACCCTCCTGGATAGTGACCTATCCTGAGATAAAATTTCATGTACTCAATCACCAGACACTCCTAACTGTGGAAAATCTCAACGGATGATTTCCAGAGACATAAAGCTGGACTGACTTTTTAAAAATGCTAGCATAGTGTTCTTATTCTCTGACCTACTGAGATCACTGACCACCTAGGATGAGTTGGGATTGAGTCTAGCTGTCCATAGATAACAAGTTTAAGTTTGATTGCCACCTTGCCTATGCTTAACGTAAAAAGGGCTCCAGTTAAAAAGAAGTGAGGGCCCAAGACTCCAACAGGGTTGCTCAGTAACCCTCTGTGAAGGCTGCTGGTTGCCCATCCCAGGAGATTCAATTCCCCTTCCCACAGAGCATCTGGGAGGGCAGCCTATCCTAAACCAACCATTGATTCCGAGTTGAAAAACAAACAAACAAACAAACAACTACGTTTATCTATTTAGCCTACCGGAACTCCCCTGCCCCACCCCTCCACATAGGCTATGGATAAAAACAAAGGACCCAATTACTAATGATGGCCATCTTCTAACCATGTTCAAGCTAGTTCAAGGGAGCACAGCTACTTCCAAAACAATGTCATAGAAGAGTGATGGCAAAAAGAAGGGTTTCTCCTTTGTATTATTATTGAAAGAAAATGGGGGGGGGAGGCATGTACCGTCACACACATGTAGATGGCAGAGGGCATCTTTGTGGAAGCAGCTAACTCCTTCCACCTTTATATGGATTCCAAGGTTCAAACTCAAGTGATCAAGCTTGGATGGCAAGCACTTTACCTGTTGAACCATCTCCTTGGACCCCAAACAGGGGTTTCTGATGCCCCATCAAGCAGTAGATCACACTGCCCCAGGGCTCCACCCTCCTCTATCATCTCAATTATGTAAGAGAGGAGATTTATGTTTAAGACTTATATTAAGATCTATGTTTAAGAAACCTGTCCCGGACAGGTTGTGTGAAATCTGAAGCATGCTAACAGGGATGGACTGAGAAGTAACGGAGAAATGAAAAATAAAAGTTTATAATTTGTCCAAGAGATTCCTTAAAGTAAATATAACAGTCACTGAAAACATTCCCCTTAATGTTTTAAGAAGAGAAATTACAAAGAGGAATCGATTGCCTAGAGTTGGACATGGGAAATGGGGAGGAACCATAAGTGGGCACAAGTTATCCTTTGGTCATGGGGGCTGGAAATGCTTGAGAATTAGATTGTGATGATCATTAGACAACTCTAAATATACTAAAATCCAATGAATGAGGCACTTCAAACGAGTTCACTTTACGGTGTGTAAATTAGTGTAAGTTAGATCCCACAGAGCTGTTTGGAAAGCTATTGGGGATGCAGATATTCAAGCAGTAGAGGACATAAGTTGCCAGAATGTTTTCTCCATGCCCTTATGAGAAACCCTTTCTCCAGTCCTTCCCCAATTCCTCTAAATTCCTTACAAGGGCATGAACACTTCCTCTCATCCCCTGCCCCCACTTTTCCTACTTCCTATCTACTGCTGCTGGCTTTCTAGTGCTGAGATAAATGCTATGAGCAAAAGAAAGGTAGGAAAGAGTTCATTTCATCTTACATCTTCTAGTCCACCATGAAGGGAAGGTGGGACAGGAACTCAAAGCAAGAACTGAAGCAAAGCCCACGAAGAAATGTTATTACTGGCTTCCTCTCCATGGTTTGCCTAGCTTGTTTTACATACAGCCAAGGATGCCACCACCCACAGTGGGCTGGGCCATCCCACATCAATCATTAATCAAGAAAACATTAGGCTGGAGAAAAGGTTCAGTGGTTAAGGGCACTGGATGCTTTTCTAGAGGCTCAGAGTTTGATTCCCAGCAACTCTGTAACTTCAGTTCCAGGGGATCCAACACCCTTTTTTTAAAGTTTTATCTTCCCAGATAACCCTAACTGGTGACAAAAAACTAAGCATCTTACTAACATGGACTAAGCATCTTACTAACATGGACTAAGCATCTTACTAACATGGNACTAAGCATCTTACTAACATGGACTAAGCATCTTACTAACATGGACTAAGCATCTTACTAACATGGCCAAATTCCAAACCCTCAAGAAATTGTGGTCTTCTTCCTCCAGTCCTCTGCTTATAACAAGTCCTCCTCCTTGGGGGATCACCTGGTGGCATTCCTTTAGGCCTGCTCCAGACTCTTAGGGGCTCCCTTAGCATACTAGGCTCCAATGGGTGGGAAAAACAGGATTCCAGCTGTCCTTCCTCCAGGCTTGTCTTAGGGAAAACTATAACGGTGTAACAACAGAGTACACAGGCAACAGAGACACCTGTCCTATACGGCTGTGATCTTTATCTCTACAGATGGACTATAGTTTGTCTCATGAGTCACTTGTGTCATTGAAGTCAGAGGGGTAAGAGCCAGAGCCAAGTTTTAGGCATCTTTGCTGACTGACTGACCTATGATGACCAGAAGCTCAGCATAGACACAGCTTGATCATATGGAGCCCAGAATGTCAAAGTTGGAGCCTAAGCAGAAAATCCTCTTCTTTAGAGCTCTTTCAGTGCTCAGAGTCTCCCTAGGGCAGACATCCGCAGGAACAAGACACACACACACACACACACACACACACACACACACAACCACTTATTCTAAATAACAACCCACAAAAATTAATGACATTGTGTCCAACAATAGCTAACACTTGGCTTTAAAGATAGACAGCAAATAGAGAGAAACAATCATTCATGATAATTCATGGAAGGCACACAAAGTAGGGAAATGAGTCCCTAAGTCATTCCTGCTTGACCTCAAGAAAAGAGTCACAGGGGAGTTTGGGGAATGATGAAGAGCCACTTGATACAAAGCTTCTGTTAGCAAAAATGTGGACCATCAGACTATGAAAGGAGTAACCCACAAAAACCCCACTGTAATATCCAGGGCTCATTAGAATTAAGACAGCCCCAAGGCTTTCTTTGCAGCTGCCCCTGGCTCCCACACACATCACTACAATGAAACCCCCAGCCCCAGAGCAGAAGCTGAAATGATGTGTTCAACATTTGTAGTGATAATTTTAGCTCCTCCCTCGTAAGTATGACTTCTTTCCATATTTGGGCCTTGGATCCCCTGGATGAGCCCTTCAGGGCTTCACAGACATTAGCTAATGCTAGGCAGGTCAGCAAGCTAACTATTAAATGCTTCTTTTTTCTTCCATGCTTTCTGCTTTAAGTCTGTCTGGACAATCATAAGGAACTCTTCAACTCCTTTCTGAGGGGGTGGCTGGTAAGATTTCGCATGTTCTTCTGGTCAAAGAGGAAACTCTTAGGATGCCAGAAAGTACATCATTAAACTTTTCTATCTGATTCCTACAGTGAAGTTTTCCAAGCTGTCATTACGTTCCTCCTCGACACCACCCCCAATAAACAACGTTGACAGCTTTATTGCCAAATTGCTAAGTTGCTTCCTCTCCTCCCCACCCTTCCCCCAAACCCAAGTATCTGATGGTTTCATTCCCAGAGTCTCTAATTCAATGGCCCTGGAAAACCACTTTTTAAACGCCCCCAGGTGATTCCTGAGAGCCCTGAGACTGGGTTAGAAGGTCAGTAATTCTTTTCCAAGTCCAGGCCCCCATCAAAATCTGCATTTCACAAGATCCCAAGAAGGCACATTTAGAGGTTGGGCAAATTAGGTTATACCTTCATCTGGCTTTAGAATATTATGGGGGGTTGTTGCCTTCCCCTTCAGGTAGAACAGCATTGAAAAACACATTGCAATGCCCCCTGGGAACTTTTTATAAATTATTATTTTGTGTGTGTGGATGTTTTGCCTGCACATGTGGCTGTGCACCCCACAGATGCGGTACTTGCAGGAAGTCTAAAGAGGGTGACATAACCCCTAGAACAGGCATTTCAGACTGTTGTGAACCATTGTGTGAGTGCTGGGAATCAAACCAAGGTCCTCTGGCAGAGCAGTACTGACGTCATCCATCTCTCCAACGCCTCCCCTTTGAACTCCTTTGTGTGTAGAGCTGGGGACGGAACCCAGTGCTAGAGAAGCCCTCTACCCCCGAGCTATACACCCCAGGTCCCTGGGATCTTGTCGGTAGGAATCAATCCTGCTCCATCCCTGCCCATCCTCCCAGGTGAAGTGTAAAGATAGCCTGTTTTCTGTGTTTTTTTTTTTAATTAAAATAATGTGTTTTTCCATTTGTGCTGGCAGCATCAGTACTTGTGTTACTGTACATGTCTAAAGCCATTAGTCACATTCAAGTCCTAGACAGTCAAGGAAGAAGAACCTGGAAAATCTTTCAGTATTAAGGAGCTGTGTGTGAAACCAAGGAATGGCAGGATAAATAGTTCTTGGAATTAATGAGAATTACTAGTTTCACCCATTTAATTTTTTAAAAAATCAATATACTTGAAAACTTTTTTTAAAAAAAACCTCCTATGCTATTTCTTTTCTTCAAGTAACATCATAATGCATTCACAGGAAGTTGTGGTTTCAGTCAAGATGTAGCTGTGTTTAAAAGAAAATTCACAGCACCCTGTTACAGAGCTCAGCCAAAATTCCCAGTATCTTACCTAACAGCTCTGGGTACCCCTTATGCTAATTAATTGCTTTTGGGTTTGTCTTTTTAGCACAGTCCAGGACACCCACACCAAGCATGCTTTATCATGGTACAACTTGGGGGGTGAGAGCTCAGACTGGAGGTGAACTGCCTATAGGCTCAGACCCATATGGAACATCTACAGTCTGTGCTCCCCTAGGCAAGTTGCTTCACTTCTCTAGTTGATGGAAAGCACTAAAGAAAGCGCTACTGCTCTTCCTTCCTATCATGTAAACTCACGAACCATCCCAATATCTCAACTATGCACCCGTTGGTGGTCAGTTATTACTGCAGACTAGAGAGCATACTATAAAATTTTTATTTTCTTCAGTGAATAATCTGTGATTAGCAAGTACTAGCACCTTTTGGTATATAAAACAGTAAATGAAGATGCTGATGAAATTCTTCCTTCCTTTTCTCTTCTCTCCTTTTCTTTCTTTCTTTGTGGGAATAGAGATGGAACCCAAAGCCTCATACATGCTAAGCACATGCTCACTGAGCTATATCACCAGGCAATAATCACCCCTTCATCCAATATAACCAGATCTTTCTCCGACTGTATCCTTAATGTGATCGGTTGGTTGGTTGGTTGGTTGGTTGGAGTTGTTTCATTTTGTTTTTGAGACAGGATTTCTCTGTGTAACCATGACTGTCCTGGAACTCACCCTGTAGATCATACCTCAAATTCAGAGATCTGCCTGTCTCTGCCTCCCAAGTTCTGGAATTAAGGGTGAGTCACCAGTGCCCAGCATGATAGTGAATTCATACCAATGCTCTGGATAGCGAAGTGTCAGGCAATGTTGCTTTCACCGTACAGTGTGGATACTATGTAGAAATATTTATCACAGGAAGACAACATAGGGATTGTAATGTTGATATTAACTATTTATTTATTAAGAAAATTGGGGAGGGTTGGGATTTTATTTTTGGTTTTTAATTTTTTTTATTACTTTTATGTTTTTTTACAGGTCAGTCATTACTCCCTCCCACAGTTCCTATCCAGTTTCACCTATTCCAAGTTTTAAGGACAAATGAGCAAGTGCTACACTGTTAAACGTGCACTTATTCAATCAATTTTTCCAACTGGTTTTAGTAGTCAATGCTTTGACAAAGGTTTACTAACCATAAGAATTCAAGTAGATTGCTACAGTTGGTTTTTGGTTATTTTCTTCCTCCAAGCCTCTACTTTTAAGAAAAGCCATCCTTCTAACTGGATGTGTTGTTATGCACCTATAGTCTTAGCACTTGGGAAGGAAAGGCAAGAGAATCAGGAGTTTAGGGCTAGCTTGCCTACAAAACAGGTTGGACATCAACATGAGGCTCTATCTCAAAAGGGCTGGGGACTAGAAAAATGGCTCAAAGGTTAAAAGCTTATACTGCTATGACAAAAGACCCAATTTTAGGTCCTAACACCCAAGTCAGGAAATTCACAACCACCTGTAACTCCAGGGGATCCACTGCTCTTTTCTAGATTCCATGGGCACTTGCGTTCACATGCACATACCCACACACATACACACAGAAATAATTAAAACTAAGATAAAGCCTTCTTCAAAGGCCTATCCTTCTACATAGTTCATATACTTAAATCCTGGGAGGTTAGGCTGGCAGACTTCAAATACTAAGGTGGGCCCATAATAAATTTTCAATCTCTGTCAAGTCAGGTAATCCCTCAGGCTTCAGTTCCCACCTATGACGTAAGAACAGCCACTACCAAGTACAAGGGATAGACTAGGGGATAGATGGTAAGGATCATCAGCTGAAGCAATGGAAATTCTTTACAGTTATGGAAAGAGGCACTGCATTTTTGTTTGTTTGTTTTTCGAGACAGGGTTTCTCTGTATAGCCCTGGCTGTCCTGGAACTCACTTTGTAGACCAGGCTGGCCTCGAACTGCATTTTTAATGGCTAAATAAATGTTTCTACTTACAACTACAACTTCACATTCCCAGGTCCTGAAGTGGTGACAAAGAAGGTATAAAATAAATCTTCCTAAAAAAAAAAAAAAAAAAACCCCACCAAGAAGCAGAGGAGTCATCCCTCCATGCATTAAAAGGAAGACACTTAAGTAAGCAGAAGAAAAGCCACCCAGTCCTTTCTCCTAAGGTTAGCCAGGACAGTGACACAAATGTGAGGCTGCTCTTGCCAGCATGTGTCCCTGACACTTGTACCTTCAAAAACACTCAGGTCATAACTGGAAATCCAACCTTGGTCATGCCTTGGCCCTTGCTGCTCTGTCCTCAGGCTGTTCTTAGCAGTGACAGGTCCCTCTTCATCACTTGTGTGATCAAGCATCAAGACCCCTAAGAGCTGAGCCCTTCCCCACTGATGGCTGAAGCCAGCTGAATTCAGCCACACATTCCACCAGTCACTCTCTGCTGTTCCCTCCTCTAGTTCTTCATTGCATGTTTCCACTATGATCATCTTTTCACTCAGCTGTCGTTATGCTCGTTGCCCTCTGTTTCCCTTTAAGCTATGACCTCAGACCTTGTTGTGCCTTAAAACTGGCATCCCAAACAGCACCTGGCACCTGAACAGTCCTTGGAGGGCACAAGGAGGTGATGCGTGAGTGTACGGTTCACTAGCTCCAACAACTAAATCATATTTGTATCTGTGACTACTTTGATCCTTCAGACTGAATTTCTTTGCCATACTTTGAAATTTGGGGTTGACGCTTGGTTATTTTGGACAAAGTAGTAGGTGTTGGGTCCTGTTGAGCTTTGAGACATGCTTGTGGGATAAAGAGGGAGTTCTCAAATATTCTAGGTCTCAGAATCTGGCCTGTATGGTGAGCCTGGGAACCTTCCACAAGAGATTTTGCTCCTCCCCCAAGCCTACAGCACCCCAGCCCATCCCACATAGGCAATGTGCAACCCCTCCCCCCAGTAACCACCTACCTCCATTTAAAGCTCTCCCTGCAGAGAAAAATGTGTTTTTAAGTGAGGTGGGGTGGTGGAGGAAAGGGTGGGGGCAGGGAGCGTTCCCTTTAGGCAGCTGCAGTGGCATTTCACCACAGCCCTTGCACCTCCTGTCCTTCCTCTGCAGAAATTAGCCTCTTTTTCTTTCTCCTAAGGGAGAGTAGATTTCTCCATGGTTCCCAAGCCAACACTGTGAGCTTTCTGTGGTTTTTCACTGGTCCTTCTATGCATCAAGGTAAGGCTCCTGCAGGAAAGTCTGTGAAGAAGGAGAAGCCTTCCCCCAGGAGAGGCAGCCAGCCCCCCAGCAATGTGTTTGCTAGCTTTCTCTTCCCATCTACTTCTAGGGCATCTGAAGGCTTCTGCCCCTGTAGCAAATAGTCAGGTCCTATCTCATGTCTCAGAAAGCACCTACTGATCTCCAGATTTTACAATGGCCATTTGCTCTGTGAACTTGGCTCTCTTGTTCATTACCAGTCTCATTATTATTGGAGTGTGGGGGAACCTGTTTCTAGCTCTCTACATCTCTGTCTTGAAGCTGTAAGTCTACTTATTTACATTTAAAAGAACCAAAAATGTGTCAACCATGTGGTAACAGTTTGATAAATGTAGGCAGCAAATGGCTAGATATAGGCTCTATTGTCGTACTCTTACACAGTTTAAAAGCTCAGAAACATTTCATACTATGAATTTAAGGTGTGGGTGACCAATGTACACTGATATATAAATACAATACTTAGGTCCTGTTCGCCTGAGCTATCAAAAATAATCTGCACATTTCAAAATTTCATTTTTCTTTTGCGCACACACGTGTACGTGCATGCATGCATGTATGTGCTTGTGTGTGTGCTCGTGTGTGTGTGTGTGTGTGTGTGTGTGTGTGTGTACAAAAATGGGTGTCATGGCACTGATGTGGAGTGTGGAGGCTGGAGGAAAACTTTAGGGAGCTAGTTCTCCGCTTCCACAATGTATGTCGTGGGGCTTGAGCTCAGGTCAGACGGCTGTAATGGGTACTTTCACCACAATGTACACTTTTGCAACCTTTATCCTTATTCTGAAAAGCAGACGCTATCTACCTATACTATTAAATTTTAGTGTCAAAGAAATGAAAGTTGAAATAGAAAAAAATGTGTCAACGAGAATAAATTTTAAAATGCAAATGTTTAGAAATCAACAATATAAAAATATCACATGCTAATTTGCTCCTTTTGAACCAATATCTAAACATCATCATTGTCAACCTTCATAAAAAGCTGAAGGTTTAAAACTAACCTGGGCCAGGCAAGTATGAGAGCCACACGCAATACATTCAAATATAGCACCTAGGGACCATATGTAGGGTCAAGGAGCTGCAGGCCTGGAGGCATGTCCAAACCCCTAAAATTTCATCTTGAGATCAACAAGAGTTTGGTCGTTCTGCCCCTATGTGGGATCTGCATGTCCTAGTGCACATAACCCTGTGTCCCCAACCTTTGCCCACTGGAGGAGGTCATATAGCCTACAGCCAGGTTAAACTTTGCATGAAGAGCATCTGGAGTTGCTCTTCGTGCAAATGTGGCATCCCCAGCACCCTGACCAACAATGTACATTCACCCCAGTAGCCCCTACTCACCGCCCAAAGGTTTAAATAACTTTTATTTTCCCCCAATAAACTGAACCAGTTCTCTGAAGCTGTTCTCAGGTGTGTGTTCTTTGCCCATATACTCATTGCTGACCAACATCCTGCTTGCACCCACCCATGCCCAGCTAAGCTTCTTTCCCTCCAGTCTAGCCTGGTGCACAGCCATATATAGTAAACCTTTGGATCCTCTCGGCCTTCTTACCTATATTTTTCATTTACTGTACTCAGCAACAATATGAAAATGAAAGTGGCACCAGTCTGGTAAGATCTACCTCAAGGAAAGAAGTTCCCCCATTTACATAAATAATTCACTAGCTCGGGCCATAGCAAATAGATTCTATGCTGTTAAAGAGTAAAGCATTTAATAACTCCAAACCTACAAGCTAGTTTTAAGGATCATGTATTAAATTCAGTTAAGCTAGATGAATATTTAGCATGCTCATTCTACAACCACAAGATACATTCTAGCCACTCTGGGAAACACAAGGCTGACAGGAATCACCTAGCATCAGGACAAACAAGGAAGAGGCCACAGATCACAAGAAACTCAGTGACAGTACAGCCCAGGAATGACAAGCGTGACCCTACAGTGAATTCATCAAAAGGAGAATGGCTTCTAGTTGTGTTTATAATTTGATATTCACTTGTATATTCCAACTAAAAAGGAAAGAAAAGAATATAGTTTTGGCACAAACACTATTGCACACGCCAGCAAGATTCTGCTGAAGGGACCCTGATATAGCGGCCTCTTGTGAGGCTATGCCAGTGCCTGGCAAACACAGAAGTGGATGCTCACAGTCAGC
>NC_034613.1:137909680-137953282 GCF_900095145.1 Mus pahari | reverse complement strand
GGTGGGTAGGGGAGCAGGGGCGGGGGGGGGTATAGGGAACTTTCGGGATAGCATTTGAAATGTAAATGAAGAAAATATCTAATAAAAAAATTGGAAAAAAGAGAATATAGTTTTGGGTAAACTGAATCGCCATTTGCCTTTCCGTGAAATGAATGAATGCAGGCCTAAATTTTCTATAATGAGGTAATCTGTAATCATCTACCAATGGTGGCTTTAATTATCCTCCTACCAATGGTGGCTTTAATTATCCTCCATGGCCCTGGGAGATGCACTCCACGTGGACTTGCAATCAGGGCAGCCATTTAGATAGCAAGATCACACACTTCACTGTGGCTTGTCAACTGTAATATGTTGATACAAGAGCTGTTTACAAATCAGCTATAGCTCTGCATTGCAGTTGCATCCAGCCTGACATTGATTTCCTACCCAGCTTCAGGGCTGGGGACTGTGTTCAGCTTGGAGCTAGCCATACCCTAGGCTTGATTATCATTTTTAAATATCTGTTAATGGAACCCATTCAAATTCAAGTTTTTAAAATAAAAGGATGAGTTAAATTGAATTTAACAAAAAAAAAATCAGAGGCTAAAAAAGGAGTGAGATACACAGGCTTCAACTACCACCAACAGCAGAATTCACACCATAATTGCCTGGATTATATGAACCAAAGATATCTGCTGTCGTGTGACATTTTTGAACTAAATAACAGTGCAGTCTCTGGAAGAAATATGAATGCATACAGAAAATGATTCTCAACATTCGAAACCACACAAAGCTGATGTCCTCCACACAGCAATTTTTCTGAGTTCATAGTACCTGCCTCAAAAGCCTGATGTAATCACCCATTTAACACGGACGAATGCAGACTTCATATGGTAACTGTATTTGTTAGCTGGCAAACTGGCAATTACTAGAATTTCAAGAGCAGGACAGAGGACTTGGAGATGGAGCACAGTTGTTTATACTTACCTACTGACTTCCAGACTCAGAGTCCCATCCCTAGCACTGCCAACAATTTTTTTAGAAACAACCAAAAATATTGCTGAGAAAAGGTAAAAAAAAAAAAAAACCTGTGGAGATACAGACAACTTGTCGGCTGAGGGAAATAGTTAAAGACTGAATTGTGAGTGTGAGCCAGGCCATTCAACAGCTATTACAGAGTAGCAGCCAGCAGCAACCTGACTCCCTTCCCAATGTGCCCATGGGCGTTCCAATACAACACAGCATGACTGGAAGTTTAGCAGCTATCACTTGATAATGTTTATGGCTTTAAACAACTGCAATTTGTCTTTTGCTTACCATCTGTCCATGTTGATTTTTTGGATGGCGTTTCTTTATTATGAACTGTATCTGGTCAGTCTGAAACTAAACCCTCATGACATTGCAGACAATGAAAAACCATGTAAACATGCACAGCCCAACTTAGAATACGTTCACACTTAACATTTCACCAGTTTCAATTAGGGCTTAGTATAACCATGACCATAATGTACATTTAGTCATTATTTTTTTAAAAAATCTTGTTGAAATATATTTTCTTTCATAGTATATTTTTAAAAGCCCATCTTTGGGTTCCAAGAGGCTCCCGCCATACTGATAACAGCAACTGCACTCAGTCATCTCAGCCATTGACTGTGGGTTATTTACAGCCAGCAAAGTACTTCCTCAAGAGCTGCAGCATAGCCACCTGTGTGCAGCTGCTTTGCAGCACAGCCACAACTGGAAGCAGCCCAGCACCACAGTGTTTACTGGTAACCAGTGAGTTGGGGAGCCTCCTTAAAAGAGCAGCTCAGTATGAAGGGGACCTGGGGGACAAAAATCATCCCCATGCACGAAGTGCAGGGTTCACACAGTCGCCGGACCCCCGGATCTTCTCCATCTGGGACCACCTGGCTCCTGAACCCCAGAGCAGGATGTGGTTTGGCTTGAACAACTTCTCAGCTTACGAACTGAGCACATTTGCTTTCTGTACTCAGGCTCCCAGAAGCATATCATATCCTCCCCCCTCACCCATCTCTCTCTCTCTCTCTCTCTCTCTCTCTCTCTCTCTCTCTCTCTCTCTCTCTCTCCCTCCCTCCCTCCCTTCCTCCCTCCCCCTCACACCCCTGATCTTTGGGAGAAAAACTTGGTACTGATGAAAAGCATGACAATAAAGAGAGAGATAAAGTCTGAGAAGACTTTATCCTTAGTGCATGGACTACCCACTAGCGAGGCATCCACATCTTCAGCTGCACCCTCTCAGAAGTTTCCTTATACCCACTCATCTTATCTTCCTCAAGGCCCAAAGATGATGAACGTTACTCCTAGGCTTGTGGGGAGATTGGGACATCTGTTATTTCAGTTCCCTTTGTGACTTAAGAAACTACAGTGAAATCCAAAGTCTGCTTGTTAGCTCTGCAGCTATCTATACCACCAATAGGTCTTACATGGAAAGCTTGCACTTACATGGTGAGCCTCAGCTTCTTTGGTTTTTTTTTGTTTTGTTTTTTTGGGGTTTTTTTAGCCATGTTCTAACCCCTAACTGATCACTGATATGGACAGGAATTACTAGGGTTGGACAATTTTTGCACTTACTTTTTTTCAGTTTTATTGATATATAACCAACAAATGAAAACTATATAGAAAGAATTACAATATGAAGATTTGATGTATGTATATGTTATGAAATGCTTATTGGCATCAAGCTAATTAACATAACCACCACTCCTACATGGTGGAATGAGAGATGACTCTTGCAGATTATCCTTTAACTTCCATAAGAAGTGCTACAACATGTGCATATACAAATACACACANATATATATATATATATATATATATATATATATATATATATAATTTTTTTAAAGAATACTTGACTGGGTATAGTAGCACATACATTAAATGGCAGCCCTTGGAAGGCAGAGACAGGAGAATCTGTGAATTCAAGGCCAACCAGCTCTACATAGTGAGTTCTAGGCCAGTGAGGAGTGTATGGTGAGACCATGTCTCAAAAAATACTTTAACAAGCAACACAAACAAATGAAAATTTAGAAAATAGCAGCAAAAAGGGAAGTATAGAATTGAAAAATAGTCCAACTTAAAAGCCTACTGGATAAGTTCAGTAATCGATTAGGCATGACACAAGAAAGAATGAAGTTAAAAATGTATCAATAAAATATATTCAGTCTGAATAACAGAGAGAAAGTTGCTTCAGACATTGATGGGACAACAGTGTAAAGTCTAATCCTTGTGTCCTTATATTCCAGAAGAATAAAAGTGTGGAAAGAGTAATTCAAATAAATAATGTATGAAAACTAAGTAGATTTGGCAAAAGACAAACTTCCAGAATCAAGAACTCTGCAGAATCTAAACAGGATAAACTCAAAGAAAATTTTGTCAAGGAATTTCACACTCAAACTTATAAAAATTAATGACAAAGAAAAAAACAAGTAAGACATTACCCATAAGGAAAGATTGGAGACAGTGGATTTGTCACATAAAGCCATAGACTTCTGTGGCCTGGGGAAATGGCCCAAGTAGGCAAATATGCAAGCACGAGGTCCTGAGTGTGGATTCCCAGTACACAAGTCTCAGCAATTTTCACCCCACTCTCTACCATACACTCTTCCAGCTCAAGGGCTTCCCTTCCCCCAGCTTCTGATTCCCTGCTATTTTAGCCATGTTCTCTCTTGGTTTTCTTGGTCCACACAAGACCAGAGACCGACAGCACACATCTCCAGCCCTAGGACTGGCTGGTGAGGGGAAACTGCGGGTGGAACCAGGGCGCTTACTAGCCAGTGAGTTTAGCTGAAATAGCCGGCTAGCTTCCATGATGCTGCACATAGGAACTCACAGCATTTGTGATAACATGCACAACACCCAGCAATGGAGAGGGGGATTGGGCATGAAATCCCACCCCTAGCTGAGGAGTTATTAGTAATCATTAGCAGCTAGAAGAGAGAGTCTGTATAAACTGAGGACATGACCACTCTAAGGGATGATTGAGAAGTGTGGTAGTTTGAATAGGAATGGTCCTGCAGACTCTTGTGTTTGAATGCTTGGCCCGAAGGGAATAGCACTATTAGGAGGTGTGGCTCTTTTGTAGTAGGAGTGGCCTTGTTGGAGGAAGTGTGTCAGTGTAGAGGTGGGATTTCAGGTCCCATATATGTGTTCAAGCTCTGCCCAGTGTGGAATATAGTCTCCTCCTTGCTACTTGCGGATCAAGATGTAGAACTCTCAGCTCCTTCTCCAGCACCATGTTGCCTGGATGCTGCCATGCTTCCCACCATGATGATAATGGACTGAACCTCAGAACCAGTAAGCCAGCCCCAATTAAATGGTTTCCTTTATAAAAGTTGCCTTGGTCATGCTGTCTCTTCACAGCAATGGAAATCCTAAGACAAGATTTTATTTTAGTAGGAGGGAGAATAAAGCCAGAGGCATCGGGGATGAGTCCAGAACAGGAAGAGAAAGTAGTGAACTAAACATGACCATCAGAATGGACCAGGCCTTGGTGAGGTGGAGAGCAAGAGAGGAAGAAGAGAGGGAGAGGAGAGAGGGGAAAGGAGATAGGAGAGGGAGACGAGGGAAGTCCCAAGAGAACCAAGAAAATCAAGAGAGAATATGGCTGAAATAGCAGGGTTATATAGACATCAGAAGCTGGGGAAGGGAAGACCTTGAGCTGGAGGAGTTTATGGTAGGGAGTGGGGTGAGAAGAGCTGAGACCCTCAGGATGCCAGCAGGGACTATGTAACAGATGTTTTATTTGCAATACTGAAAAACCTAAGGACCAGCATGCTAGTCAGCACCAAAGTTAGCCATTTGTTCCCAGGTTCTTTTTGTTTGTTTGTTTGTTTGTTTGTTTGTTTGTTTGTTTGTTTGTTTTT
Source organism: Mus pahari (assembly GCF_900095145.1). Lineage (NCBI taxonomy): Eukaryota > Metazoa > Chordata > Mammalia > Rodentia > Muridae > Mus > Mus pahari. The sequence goes on along the minus strand of NC_034613.1, from coordinate 137,948,417 downwards.
TCGAGACAGGGTTTCTCTGTATAGCCCTGGCTGTCCTGGAACTCACTTTGCAGACCAGGCTGGCCTTGAACTCAGAAATCCACCTGCCTCTGCCTCCCGAGTGTTGGGATTAAAGGCGTGCGCCACCATGCCCGGCTGTTCCCAGGTTCTTTTTGGACTTAACAGAGCTTCAGTTTTCTCTAAGAAACGTACAATAATAAACACTAACAATCCCACATGTGTATACATCAAAACAAAACTCTAGGAACAGTAGAAGAGGCGAGGGACAAAAGAGCGTAATGCAAAATATACTAAAATATAATCAGTGTGCAGTATATATATATAATTTATATATGATATATGATGAATTTTAAAATTAAAAGGGAGCTTGAAAATGCAGAGGATTCCTAATTTGTAGTGGTTTGCCTTACAATTTTTCTTCTTAATGCAATTTTGAAAATAATAGCAATTCTGTTGAAACTGTATGTCGGATCATGGAGTTTGGTATTTTTCAGAGTGACATGCAGCAGAATACGCTGTCACAAGATTGAGCAGTGGCAGTGAGCCAAGGCTCCCAGTCAGACAAATGATCTGAGGGTAAACAATTGATCCTCTTTGGGATACTTGGTTACTGATGTTTTATAAGTCAAGTATAATAACTGTATTTTTTGACTTATGATCATTTCAATTTATGGGGTGCTTATTAGGAAATAAGTCAAGGAGCAAAATCAGCAGTGTGAGATGAAAGACAGACAACCTGGAACTGCAGCTGGGAACCTAAGTACTTCCTCAGCACTTGCCAGAACTATTGAGTGGGAAGTAGTGTAGATCTAAAACTAAACAGCATGATCAACCAAAAGGTTCTGTTTGGCTGTTACAGAGTACTCCACCCTTACATCGCATAGTACACATTCCTTTTAAGTATTTATAGACCTTATCTTGGATGATGATGATGATGATGATGATGATGATGATAAAATAACCTCAACCTGTTTAAAGGACTTGAAATCATACAGACTATATTCCCTGGTCATAATATAATCAATCTTAAAGTCAACAGTCAAAAAATACCGGGAAAGTCTCAAAACACTTAGAAATCAAATGACACATTTCTAGATAATTTGTGTCCAGGAATGAGAAGACCGTTTCTCTTACAGAGCAACCAAAAATGGTGTTTGGCTTATACTAGTCAGTTGATATAGTTACTAATGCAAATAGTAAGGCATTCTGAGAAGCTGGAGAAGCTCTTGGTGTTTTCAGTTGGATACTCTCAGATGCAGATGCTACAGTGGAATTAGGAGTACTGGTAGTCAAACCTAGATAGTAATGCTCATGCCAGCAAGATTCTGCTGAAGGGACCCTGATATTGCGGCCTCTTGTGAGGCTATGCCAGTGCCTGGCAAACACTGAAGTGGATGCTCACAGCCAGCTATTGGATAGAACACAGGGTCGCCAATGGAGGAGCTAGAGAAAGTGCCCAAAGAACTGAAGGGGTCTGCAACCCTATAGGTGGAACAACAATATGAACTAACCTGTACCCCCTGAGCTTGTGTCTCTAGCTGCATATATAGCAGAAGATGGCCTAATCGGCCATCACTGGGAATAGAAGCCCCTTGGTCTTGCAAACTTTATATGACCCAGCACAAGGGAAGGCCTGGGCCAAGTAATGGGAGTGGGTGGGGAGGGGAGCAGGGGCGGGGGGGGTATAGGGAACTTCCAGGATAGCATTTAAAATGTAAATAAAGAAAATAAAAAAAAGGAGTACTGGTAGTCTATTTAGAGGCCTTTCATCTTCAGAATTAAAAGAGGAGGGTAATACGGTAGTATAGGTAGAGCTCAAATGTCCATCGGTCCCAGACATCCTAACTCTGAGCTCCTGAGCAAAGACGGCCTTGTAGAAAGAGAGAGTTATTAGTCGGTGGATAGAGAATAAATTCTAGAGACCTGATATAAGGCACGGTGACTCTAACAACAAGGTATTGTATAGTATTTGAAATCTGAGACCTGCCACGGGTTTCCCCTATATCACTCAATGACAAGAGTCAGTCTCCACTTACAAGGCCACTAGCAGGGAATAAGAACTTTCTCTCAGAGCAATTGCTATCTGTACTTTAAACCATACAATTTCAAACAACATTTATTCTCTAGAAGCTTTGAAGGTCAAAAATGCTAGCAGGCTCTACTCTAGGTTGTCCACAGCATTTCAAGCTGCCAACCAGGAGGAATTTTTATCTGGAGGCTCAAGGAATGCATTTCCAAGCTCTCCTGGGGTTTTGGCAGGATCTAATTTTTGTGTCTGGGGGTCTGAAGCCTTAACATCTTCTGTGGCTATTAGCCGATGCCTAGTCTCTGCTAGTACAGGTTAGGGTATTGTTCCTCCTTCTTCAAAGTAGAAAGTCCTTCTCAAGTGTTTACTGTGACTTCCCCTTCTACCATTTATACACAGAGAGCTCTCAACTCTTAAAAGGCTCATACAATAAATTAGGCCCAGCTAGATAACCTCCTATTTCAGATCAGCCATGCCATTCAGCAAAACACAATCACAAGTGATCACATGTCATATTCATAGGATGTCAGGATTTGGGTAGAGCCTTGGGGATCAATTCTAGACATCTGCTTATTTTACTACTCCTGAGTAAGGAGTAGCAGAAAATTAACGACTTGATCCAGAGATTCTGCTGTTTGACTATATTCATTCTAGTGGACTTGAGAAGAATGGTTATTTACATATTCCTGTGTTCTTTATGTTCTGTAGACTTTTCTTTTTTACGATTATACCAGTCACTCATAAAGCTACTTTGTAATATACATATATATAATATAATATACATATATATTACAAAGTAGCTTTATGATTTAGTAATATATATATATTACAATATATATATGTATATATATATTATATAGAGAGAAATATAAGTCACAAATTACCAATTCTGGTTCTTGAGGAAAGCTATAGATATAAATGGTGGTGCTACCTTATCAGTGCTACAGAATAAAATGAATGACCAAGTCTATGAGATAGCAGAATCATCTGAGCTGTTTTGTTTTGAGACAGGACCTCACGTAGCCCAAGCCGGCCTTGAACTTCAACTCGCTATGTAGTGGAGGATGATCCTAAACTCCTGATCCTTTTGCCTCCACTTCCCAAGTGCTAGGGTTACAAATATGAACCACTATGACTGGTTTTAAAACAAAACTTAAATAAAATATGCTAAGTCTATTATGCCAACTCCTCCCTCTACCCCAAGTGTCTGACAAGGTGACACACATGGAGCACTGCCAAGTAAGAGAGGAGCACTGGTTAGAACACAAGTTTTAATATCCAGTAACAGTCACGGCAACACCCTAGACAGTTTAGATTATGATCTGCTAGAGAGCCGGGGGTTAAAACACATAGTCTAAAAGTCCCTTTCTAAGCTAGGGTCTGAGACTCTAGTCATTAAGGAAATAAAAGACTCTATTATGCATAATCAAGTCAATCAGGAGGACTACAATTCACTAGGGTCTCAGCTTTCCCCAGTCACAAGATGCAACACCCTTTCTTGCACTGTAACTGTTAGGACGCCTGAGCTTTCAAATGATATGGGCCCTTCCATATCACATGCGTCATTAATTACTCCAGGTCCTTCCTACTTAGATGCCATTGTGAGAAATGTCACTCCAACAGTGCCAGTTGTTAGGCTTATGAGTTTTTCTGAAAATGAAGTGTTTAATGATGAAAATGTAATTTGAGCTGGAATTGCTTGCTGCAGGGGGCCCCAAGGATAGAAAACAACAGTCACACTCCCACTTAAAGGGTACATCCTAAGCGCTGAAAAATGACAAGTTTGCATACTAATTAATAAAAATGAAATATTTTCCCTAATTGCCTTACTTTGGAATATGTAAGGAAAAGAAAGGAGGCCTGCGAGTAGACGAAAGCTGCCTTGTTACTGTTTGCTTCTTTGTTTTGAGTCAGTCTTATTAAATGGCCCTGGATAGCCTGGAACTTACTATGTAGACCAGGCTGGCCTAAAACTTAGAGATTCACCAGCTTCTGCTTCTTGAGTGTGAGATTAAAGGAATGCACTTCTATGCCCAGTCAAGGTTGCTTTTTTAAAAGGTTTCATATCTGATTTTATTCCTCCCATCTGGAGGAAGCACAATGCAGCCAGTGGTAACAGCACAGAGAAGAATGCCATCTGACATCCAGATAACGCTATCAGATTAGAGGCTCAGGTTAGAGAGCTAGCTGTCTGGGTTCTAGAGTTGTCTCTGCTCACTACTAGCTCCTGAAGCTATGGATAAGTTCCTTAATATGGATACACTATATTGCCTCTTCTGAGCATTTTTTTTTTCTAAATCAAAACAGTAACTATGTCGTAGAATGGTACAATTTCATGAAATCATAAAATAACGCACATGAAGGGCTTAACTTCCTTCCTGCCTGGCAAAGAGCAAGTGTTCAGTACATTTTGAAGGTGGCACTCGGGTCTCACCGGAAACGCTAGGCAGCCAGCAAGCCTTGGATAGAATGTAGCCCTCATGATTCCATAAAGCAGCCCAGCAATCAGGGCCTAAAAACAGGTTATCTAGCATGTTCAAATCATAGCCCTATGAATAAACCCAGAAACTTCCCAAGTGACATTTTAACCAGAAACACCTTTGCCAGTCATCCTTGCAGGACAGTGCCTAGCACATACTCTCCAAGGCCATGGCCCAGGCACTGTACATTTTTTTCTGTGAAGAGAAGTTATGTTTGTGACAATATGGCACTCTGTTCAAGGTGTCTCCATTATGCTCATATCCTTTGATGTTTACCCACTGGCTAGCATCCTAGCTAGCAAATATCTACGATGCGAGTTCACGTACCCAGGCACTTCACTGCAAATGTGAGCAAAAAGAGACTGAACCGAATGGTCCAATGTTTACCTGGCATGTGTGAGACTGGATTCCATCCTCAGAACTAAAAATAAAAAAAGTCTCTGCCCATAATGAAAGGCACCTGGCAAACCCCCTGCTTTTTTGAAAAGCAACAGGGATCTTGAAAAGAATCATATAGCCTTTGGGTGGGAAGTGTAAAGAAGAGCAAAAAATTTTGAAAGGGAATCCAAGAATGGTGCGGAGTACGAAAGAGCAATGTGGAAATGTCTGCCTCATGCCACTTGTTGAAGGAGATTCCTGCGCCTTTCCTGAATCAAGAACAGCGGCAAAACTCTGAGCTTTGTCTCAAAGTGACACACGTACGTAGAATATTGGCTTTTTGCCTCATTTAGGGACTGCATTTGGCCAATCTTTACACAAATAAAAAAAAAAAAAGAAAGAAAGCTCTGAATATGCCAAAAACAGAGCTCAAACACCCAGCAAGGGAGTAGTAAGGAGCTGGGAAATTGAGCTGAGAACTGTTACACTTCGCAGGCACAGAATGCAAACTGTAAGTAAGCATACTTGAGTTTTCAACAGTGGCGTAGGGGGCATACAAAGCTACTTCCATGGACAGAGCCAGGCCAAGAAAAACGGCTCGCTTCTTCACAGGAAGTGTCAGATGCATTTCAAGATCAGCAACCATACTCTTTTAACCCCTACCACAGCTTCCTGCTTTCAGCGTGTAAATTATAAAACATCTCATCCTGCTTCTCTTTACCTGGGAGCCCATGCCAAGAGGTGCCCAAAATGATCAAATCACCATGTTGTGTCCATCTCAGAGTAAGGTTTTTAAAGGACGATATTGGTAATTAAATCCAAAGAATGAACGCACATGTGCCTGTACAGCTGCCCTCGATTTTATGTGGCAGTGTTGAGGTCTTAGAAAGGTCTTAGATTTCTTTATTGAATGACTATGATGATTCACTGTAGATTTCCCCTAATATTGTAAACCATACTATGGTCTTTCATGGTCAATTCATGAGAACAATACCCAAACCTGGAAATTAGTCCAAAACAAAATCAAAACAAAAAAAGCCCATGGTCATGATCATGGGATCTTCTAGTGTTATGTTAATGCATTTTCTTAAGGGAGACCCCAGGAGGGACATCTGGCTCCCTGGAAATATAAATTGGACTAATACTTTATTAGGACATTTTACAGCCCTACAAAAGTCAGAGAATAACTCATAGAAAACACAGTATGGCAATCGGCTTTTTTTCTCTCTCTTCTGCTAGAGATGATAGCTCTAAAGGTTAGGGTTTTATTGTCCTCTAAGACATGAACCTGTTTTGAATCTCACTTTACAGTCTTATTTGAATATTACACTGACTTTTTAATCAGTTCTTCATATCCTCAGTAAATCAAGTTTTGTTATTCCACTGGTTTCCTCATTAAATGAGTCAAACAGAGCTTAGATACATGCTCTCTGTGCGCATGTTTTTAATAATATAAGGATTAGTCTTTGATAGTTCCTGGCCCCCCAGTCAAATCAGCTCCAAGAGATTGATCTCTGTGCTTCACATTTCCTTACCAGTCAGACTCACCAGGATGCAGGGTGATTCGTTCACTGGGCTTAACTAGCAGACAAGAGGCTCAAAGTACATGCATAACACCTATCACCACTCCTTACAGATGCCCCAGCTTCTTTAGACAGAAAAAAAAACAGCCTACTGGCTGAAATCAAGGGTGACATTCCACTCCTACTATATATATATATATATATATATATATATATATATATATATGTGTGTGTGTGTGTGTATGAAATTAATATATATGAAATTAATATATATATATATGAAGTTAATATATATATGAAATTAATACATGTGTTTCTAGAACATGGACAAGAATGCCACAAAAATCTCCAAATGAAACAACCCAAATATCCATCAACCAAAAAAAAAGGGATTGACAAGTTATGATATATTCATTACCATGTAAACTATATGGCAATTGATACATGCAACAATTTTGTGACACAAAAGAAGACATATAAACTAGCACATGTTCTTACAGCCCCACTTACATGACAATTCAAGTATGGGTACACTAATCTCTCACAATAGACTGACCACCTGGGGAGAGGGGGGAATGTCTAGGAAAAAGCAAGAGAAGTTTGTGGGGTGGGAGATGGCAGAAACAGTATTGATCTAGGTAGTGGTTATAGAGGTACATTCTTATATAAAAACAAAAATCATAATGGATGCTGACATTCATTTTAGTCTACATAAAAATTATCTGTAAAATGAATTAATTTTTTGAAGAGACAAGATAAAGGAAAACATCCTAAAACATATATCCTGTATGGTAATTAATAGAGATGTAGCACTGATCAACATGAAGAGGATAAGAGACTAGAGTGCTCAGCCCTGAATGGCTATTATCGCATTCTGGGGAGGTTTGAATAAAAATGGCCTCCATAGGCCCATAGGGAATGGCCTTGTTGGAGTAGGTGAGGCTTTGTTGGAGGAAGTGAGGGTGGGCTTTGAGGTCTCAGATCTTCAAGCTTGGCTAGTATGTCACTGTCACTTCCTGCTGTCTGCAGATCCAGATGTAGAACCCTCAGCTACCTCACCAGCACCATATCTGCCTGCATGCCACAATGTTTCTCGCCATGACAATAATGGACAAAAATAGCCAGCCCCAATTAAATGCTTTCCTTTATGAGAACTGCCATGGTCGTGGTGTCCCTTCACAGCAACAGAAACACTAAGAAACATTCCCTTCCCCCAAGGCTTAGGGGTCATCAGGGAAGACAGGGCAGAAAAACTATAAGAGCCAGTGACAGTAGACACCTACAACAAAACAGTATTTGTAGGATATGACAACACCATTTTACACATGAACTCACAGTAGCTATGACTACATTACAAAATCAAGGAAGTCTGAAAAGCAGCATGGATGGGGGCCAGTTCATGAAGTCCCAGTTCTCTTTAAGTAGCTATTACCAAGTGATAGCTCCTGAGGGAGAGTAGGTCTTCTTCAGGGATCTGGCCCCTGAGACCCATGTAGGCAGTAGTAAATGGACTCTGTGAGGTTTTGTCGTTTTGTTTTGTTTTTTTTTAAGACAGAATATATGAAGTTGGGAGGGGGAAGCAGTAGGAAAGATAGGGAGGACTTGGCAGGGAGGAAATGGGCGAGTGTATTTGATCCAAACATCATATCCTATATGAAATTTCCAAACAATCAAAGAAGAGAGATTCTGAGAAAAGAAGTGGGGAAAGAGGGAGGGTGGAAAAGAGAAGAAGGAGTTGAAAAGATTCTTCTGACCTATTTAATGTAAATGAGTAAAACCAACTAAAGAAAAGGGAGACAAACAAGCAAACACTGGGCTAGCAAAGGGTCAGATGTTCTTAATAATGGCATGGGTGAATACAGTACGAATATGGTAGAGATGCTGGACTGGGAGAGTTGAAGGTAGTCCCTGAATGCCGTTATTTCAGGAAAGTTTGCGCAAATGGGGCACTAGGGATTTGATAAACCAACTGAGAAAATACTTAAGGCAGCTATCTGATGGTGATAACATCAACAGAGGCACACAAATAAATGACGAGACTCCACAAGATTACTTAATTCGATCCAAGACAAATTAATTCTTAAGCTAAATAAAATATTCAAAACTGGCAGATGTATGCCAATATGATTGTTATTGCTTAAAAACACATTTTCTTTTTAAAATTCACTGCGGGAGTTTGAATTGTTGTTAAACTCCTTTGCATCCACCTACTGAGTGTTCAATAATAAGCCTAAGGGTGAAGACTTGAAAATAGACTCAGCCATCTGAAAGAATCAAAGTTTCCATAGATTGTGACAGCCACAAGCGGTGTGGCTCCTAGACATTTCTACTTCATCTACCATAGGTGGGCCAAGTGCCTCCCTAGAATGTGACTTCCTCTCACCGAACAAGGACTCAAGACTAAGTTAGGGGGGCAACTGATTAGGAAAGACAAAGAGCAGGCCATCCCTTTATGTGGTAACAGGACAAAAGGCACACTTACTCAATGATTGCCAGTTCAGTGCCATTTAATCCCCAGAGCAGCTGATGAGGGAGTTGGGCTTACAAAAGAAAATCGCATGCTCAGATCAACCTGGGGCCAGATTAATAAAGAGATTTTTCAAGCAGATAAAGTAAAGATAACCCCTAAGACAGTAGCAAAGGGATAAAGAGGACTGAATGTGAGCAGCCAGTTCTCTGCTTAAGGAACAAAGGCAGCCCAGGGCCACCCTAAGGAGTAGCTCCAGGTCCCTGTGCTCACCCTCTTTTCTGTCTCACCTTCGAGCACCCCTGGAACAGAGCCAAAGCCCATCACATGCAGGGGTCTGCATCTGAGTCTAAGCCAAGGCAATGAAGGACCACCTGGCCAAAAGGATCACATCACCCCAACATCACGGGGGAAAGCACCTTCTGTTCGGCAGCACTGCCAAAGGGAGGAGTGTCACTGACGAGCCTCTGGATAATTGCTGCCCTGCTTCCCATCTGCCTTCCACAGCCCCTCACAGCATATGAGGAGTGAGCACAAAACCAATTCTAGAGGTTCACCCAATGCCTTCTATGCATCTGTGGTTAGAAGACAGAGGGCACTAAGCAAACAAAGGACCCTAAACACTTTTAGAGCAGAGCTTGCCCTCTAAATGGAAGCTCGCAAGGTAGTCTTTTCTTCCCATGCTCCTCCTCTTTTCCCAGGCCCTACCTCTTTCTCACATTCCTCCACCCTTTCCCAAGGCTCCTTCTCCTCCCCAGGGTTTTCTGCTTTCTCTGCCACATCATCTGCCCTCCTTATTTCCTCCTTCATTTTCACCCCAAGCACTGCCCCTCTCCTTTGGGAAACCTCTCCTTTCACATTCAAGTTTGGCCTAACATCAAGAACAGTCCCTTTCCAAAGTGGTAAGCTGTGTTTGGAAAGGCATAAGAATTACCTCTAGATCAATGTCAACAGAGCCAATCAGTGATAACCCAGAAGGTGTTCTTTCCTACCCCAAGAATGGGAGGAAGGCCCTGATTCCAGCTTAGTCCCCACATTCCTACCACAGAAAGCCAAAGCAAGGTTTATCAGCATATTCCAGCTGAACGCTGCTTCACTCCCCAGCTTTCTGTACACCAAAAGCAGAGGAAAGGAGAAGTTGGCACGGCCATCTGGGGGCAAGATACTGAAGAAAAACTGAATTGGACTCCTATTCCATTTAGATTCCCACAGGGTAAAGGTAGGAGGCCCAAGCACTGGAAACTTGTAGCTCTTCACATGGTTTTACCAACAACCCCCATAAAGCCTTCCCACCCAGCCCTTGGGGCCTCTTTGATACACTAATCTCTGGGTCTAAGATTTCCCAAACAACCTGCTCTGCGCAGGCATGACACACCCCTGAATATGGTCTGGTACTACAGAGAACTCTGCTGCATGCCTGGCCATTCTCCATGAATGGAGGGTAATTATCTCTTCTCCAGCATGGGACCAGAAGCTTATGGTACTGGATCTTTTAGACCCGGTTAATATTTCCCACAGGCAACCTCTTCATAACCCCCAAACTCACTAATGTTTATAACAGTTGAGACACATCATTTATTAACAGGAATGAGAAACCTTTGTAATGAAGCCCTAAATGAGTTTGACAGAGGGCATAGGTTTCAAAAGCTTCCTAACAAAACAGATGCTACTCAATGCTTCATAGACATAAACAAGAAAAGGGAAATAACACTGCTCCTATGGCGAAGGCAAGTCTATGAAGAGAGAGCAGTAAAAAGCATCATTTAGATTCTGCATTTGATTTGAAGGCTACAAATGTACATGGCCAAGACCAAGTTTCAAATTCCATTTTGCATGGAATATAAAAAAGGAACAATCTTCTCAAACTCTTAAAGCAGATAAACCAAACAACTTCACGGGCTTTATATTTTCTCAGCATTTTCTAAAAGGTGATAAACCATTGGGGGGAGATCATTTGGGGTCTTAAAAAGAAGTCACTTAACAGATATTCCACATACATGGGGCAAAATTATATGTGCTCCCCTTGACACCCCCCAAGAACCCCGTGCATGGCCCCCACAGCCTTTTGGTCAGCAAAGCCCACACAGGAAACAGGAAAAAGGGTTTGGCTCTGTACTCACTCTTACAAAGTTGTCAGGGAACAAACCTCTCCTGCCGTTGATCTGCCCCTCCCACCAGCCTCCATCCTCCTTCCTGATGTTGGTGATGACCTCACCCACGCTGATCGTCAGCTCATCATCATGCTGGGCCTGGTAATCAAACTCCACTATGGCCTCCACTGAAAGGAAGAGAAAACAAAAGAGCAACTTAGGGTCAGCTGGTATACAAGTCTGAGCTCCGACATCCCCTGCAAAACCACAGGCAAACTGATTTTGGTTAACCTGAAGCCTATATAGCACAGAAACCACGAAGCACACTGGTCGTGGTCAGACACAGGCAAGGTAGCCTATAATTCTGTGTCAGGGCCAGCAGGGGCTTCAGAAGGGAAACCACACTGGGACAGTGGCCTAACAACACTTACCCAACTCATAGCTTATGCGGCATCATTTCTTCAAGTGCACAGACCAGAGACCACAAATGAGAGACATTGAGTCTTTAGACCTCTCTTTACCTGGCCAGTGCTAGCTAATCCTGCCATGTTAACATTCTTGGACCTTGGCTGTGCAAAATATGGATTATAATTTCCCATGCTACACAGATGATAGCTATCTTTCATGATGACATATGATAGTAAAGACACGTATAGAAGAGAGGGTACCACTGGTTGACCTAATGTCTCAGATTGCCCACCTCAGAAGCACTGCTGCCTCAATAGGTGAGTCCACAGACAGTTGGACCATATTACACTATCTTCTTAACGGCAAAGGGACTGTCTGACAACTTGGTATATGTGGAGGCAACAGATAAGCCAGCTCTTTTGTTGACAAAGCACCAATGCAATTTGGCAAAAACTAACCAGAGGTTGGTTGCCTTATTCATAGAGCAGATACAAGATCCCTTTAGACACCTCAATCTAAGATAACATCAAAACTTGTCTCTTTTCTATTTGCAACTTCATATAAATGAATAAATAAGAAAGAGAGTGAAAATTAGAAGAAACCTCAAGTGGAAAATAAGCAACTTAATGAGTTATGATCAGATAAAGGCAAAGGTAAATTAGTTAAATATGTATTACAAACATAAATATATCTGTTTCTTTGAGGCTTGCTTGTAACATTTTATAAACATGTAATAGTCATGCACATTAATGGGGTACAGTGTGATATTACAACTTATGCACAGAGCCTGCACTTATCAAATGGGGTAATTAGCACTTCCGTTCCCCTGTCATTTCTTTTTGGAGACTTTGAGTTCCTATTTTGGGATCTAAGAAAGCATGAGAGAAAATGTTAATGACTTTGGTTTTGAAAAAGATTTCTTAAATAAAAACCTAAAATGTACAAATGGTTCAAAACAAATTCAATACACTGAGATCACTTTTTTGGCAAGACAGGTCAGTAGGTGAGTGGGTCTCCCTCACATGGACTTTACATTTCTGTCAGAGGTGAAGTTCCCACCCCACTTCTGGTTCAGAATAGCCTGTCCTCCAGGCTGGCTATTCATGAAGGCAGCTAAACCAGCCAGTAAGCTAATCCAGTAACTCAGGATAGAACTGCCTTTTCCTAGATTGTTGTTTCATTACATAATCAGTTAATGTATTCTCCTGTCATAAATCTGTTCATGATGAAGTTGATTTGCAACCTATTAAAATCACTTATTCATGGAAAAGTGGATTATAAGCACACATACAAGAGCCACTTCTGCCTTCTCATGTGCTCCTGTATGCATTCAGGAACACTCCAATTTCTCTGTATCATGCCCTGGTCCCTAATAGTTAAAATGAGCCATTACTTGGTGGACAAAGTACTTCCTGTGTAAGCCTAAAGATCTGAGTTTGAGTCCTCAGAACCCACTTAAAGCCAAACAAGGTAGAAGGCAGGAGGCAGGAACAGGAGAATATCCTAGAAGCTCATGGGCCCACTAGCCTGGCCATACACAGCAGTAAACAACAAAGATGTGGCACTGTCTCAAAACAAAATGGAAACTGACGTTAGTCACCCAAGGGTGTCCTGTGACCTCTACGCATGCACTATGGCACTTACACACCTGAACTCAAACAAATATACACACCCATGTACATTACATACAGAGAGAGAGAAAAAGAGAGAGAGAGAGAGAGAGAGAGAGAGAGAGAGAGAGAATTATTTGTTTTAATGTGCCCTCATAACAATCAATTTTAAAACAACTAAGTCTGATGACATGAATCTATCACACCAGTTACTCAGGAGGATGCAGGAGGATTGTGAAATTCAGTGCCTGTCTGGGCTATAAAGCAAGTTCAAAGCCAGTCTGCTCAACTTATTGTGACCTTGTGTCACAAATAAAAAAGTCAAAACCAGTTTTCAGCTAGGTATAGTCGCACATTCCTATAGTACCAGCTACTCCGGGGGGTGGGGTGGGGTCTGAAGCAAAAGACTCAACAGTTCACCCAACATTTGGAAACCCTCATATCGATTTATTTTTTAAAGTTGACTTTAAACAGAGATTGATCTATTGAAACTGAGATTATAGTAACCTTTGTTCACATGCCAGACTCTAAATTATTTCATTTCCCAATTAAATAGCTTGATGCCCATCTTCCCAGGAAACCCGAAGCTCAGCAGGAAAGTTAAGCTCATTTTCTGAGACAATGTTTTCCGATATGAGACACACCCACCTCAGGGATCCGCTGAGATGACGCTTGTTGAAAAAAAAAAAAACGTTAAACTGCCTCTTCATATTCACTCTAAAAAGAGAAAATGCCAACTTCCCTACTGTGCCACTTTCAGAGTGACCCTGCATCTTCATCTGCTCTCTGTCAGCCAGTCAGAGCCCTCCAAGGAGCAGAAGGTAACCTATGAGACAATTGAAGCAAGAAGTGCCGGGCAGGGAACACAAGCCAGCAAGCTCTGCTAGAGCAAGCACCAGCTCCAGTAGCAAGGAGTGCACCCACAGCTCTGTGGTGCCTACGCCTCCTTGTGAATCTCACCCCTTTTAACTAAAATCACCCTCACTAAATGGAGAAGCAGTTCAAATGATATGCATGGTGTAGGAACTGTAGACTATTCAACTCAAGGCCATGTAAACAAGAAAATGTACAGCTGCCACTTCAGCTCCTGGAGAAAGCCCTTTGACAGTCCTATTTGGAGATGAACTACAGCTTAAACCAATCACATCTTACAGGAAAATGACCAATGAACATCAAGAAAATTGATGATGATAGACTTATAAATGTCAGGCTATCCAGGGATTAACAAAATTTCAAAAGTAAGTACTTGACCCTTGGAGTAAATAGCTTTGTTTTTCTCTAAACTCTCTATGGCCACACAAAATTCATTTGTTTCCCAAAAGCTCACTGTCCCTAAGATAAGAGTTCCTCATCCAGTAATATATAAAGTGATCTGACATATAAGTCTGGTCAATAAACCAATGATGATGGAGCGATGAAAAGACTGTATCATCCATGGTACCATAGCCATCTGTGTGTGCCTATACTCTGATGTCCTCACAAAGAAGACATCACTTAAAAAATGTATCCCTTACAACATTTTAGATGCAAAAATAGTATTCTTTATTATAAAAGAAACCATGGTGGCTCATAACCATCTGTAACAAGATCTGACTCCCTCTTCTGGAGTGTCTGAAGACAGCTACAGTGTGCTTACATATAATAAATAAATAAATCTTAAAAAAAAAAAAAAGAAACCATGGAGTTGGAAAGGTGGCTCAGTAGTTAAGAGCACTCGCTGCTCTTCCAGCGGAACCAGGTTCAATTCCTTGCACCCACATAACAGCTTATAACCGTCTCTAACTCTAGTTCCAGGGGACCAGACAGTCTTCTGGTACTAGGCACACATGTGGTGCACACACCTATGTATTTGCAAATGCACATACACACAAAATAAATATTTTTAAGTGAAAGAAAGAAAAAAGAAACAAGGTCTGGAAATTCGGCTCAGTGGTAGAACTCTTGCCCAGCATGGCATGAGATCCTAAGTACAATTCTCAGCACCATGCAAAACAAATCAACATGCAAAACCCTGAACTCAGGCTCCCCAAAACACATCACATTAGACCAGGCAAGGACATTTCTGCTCTAATTTTTTTTTTCTGATTAGAGACATTAAAATGATGGGGAGGGCAACCTGAGAGAACTCAAGTTATAGGTGTTCCTGCAGGAGAGGGAGGCCTCCCTATAAAAAGACAAAGGTAGCTGTCTCCCGGTTCACTTAGATCCTGTAAACTTTCAGGAGCCCCAGACTTGACTAAAGTGTGGATCACAGCCTTGTTTCTTCCTTCCTAGACAGTGGGTCACGTTTTCCTGCTGTCTACCTGAACTTTATTTAGCAAGGTGCAGCTGGGAGAAAACAAGTAGCCTGCTTTAAGTAAATGGCTACCAAGAAGTGAACAGCTACTGTCGGGTGTCTTTCCATGTGCTTAAGGGCCTGCCCGCCTTAGGGGATGCCCACTATGGATGGTAAGGCTGGCCACTCAGGTCTGGGGACATGGAGAGAACATAAATGCATAATATTCAACAACAGACTGCCAAGCTGCCTGCTTCTTCATTTACTCTTTCAGTAAACTCCCAGTTGAAAGACAATTATTCCCAGATCAAACAGAACTTAACAGTCTCTTTAACCTTAGGAAAGTGTATGTTCCCGCCCTGCCTTCTAGCCTCAAATGGTCCCTGTCAACCTTCAAACCACCTCCCTAGCCTCTCTAACCCCTAGGCCTCTCTCTGGCTGTGCCGCTGAGTTCATCCGATGCTGTAGTGATGATTTGTGGATCCTCCTGGTGAGCTTTTAATGCCTTGGGGTGTGGATCAATCACACAGTTTGTTCTGTGGGGGCCACTGTGAGCATCCAGGGTATACACTAGGTGCCCAATGCAGACTTGATAATCCAACCACTCAGCAACTTACACTTTATATTGATAGATCGTTTCTGCCCAACAAAGGTACCTCTAAAATGTCAAGTGCCAATCTCATTTCTGCAAATTGAGTCATATTGTTCAGTGCACTAAGGGAGTTTGCTATTTAAAAGAACCTGTGGTTAATTCTTTTGTGACATGAATAATCACTTCCTGCTTGCTTTACCTTTCCTGTCGAGATGATTTTTTTTTTAACATATCAGGTTTCTCTTAAGGTAAGAAAGCTGTGCATGACTTTGTTAAGAGCTCCTAAGTCATGAACTATGTCTCTCTTCCTCCCTTTCAAAGGTTCAGGATTTTTCTTTCCAATGTAATAGCACAGGTTACAGTGGCTACTGAGTACATGAAGGCTTTGTGTGAATCAACATGTGCCATAAAAGTATAACAAGGGGCTGGAGAAATGGCTCAGCAGTTAAGAGAACCGGCTGCTACTCTAGGGAACCCCACTTTGACTTTCAGGATCTACATGTTGGCTTACAACTGTCTTTAACTTCAATCCCAGGGAGAACCTATGCCCTCTTCTGGCCTCCATAGGCACTTCATGCACAGAGTACACATACACACTTGCAGGCAAAACACCTGTGCATATAAAAAACACTTTTTCAAAGGTACAGGGAGCACTGTTTGTTTGTGATAGTGCATATGCGGCAGTCAAAGGACAACTTCTCAGAGTTGGTTCTCTCCTTCCACTCTGTGGATCCCAGGGACCAGTGATTGTTAGGCTTGACAGCAAGTACCTTTACCCACTGAGTCATCCTACTGGTCCCTACAACAGACACTTAGAAACTGCTTCTGTTGCAAAGTAATGACTCCTCACTTGGGCCCACAAATAAGCTAAAAGCAGGATGAGAATCTGGCCATCTGCCTTTATTTTGTCTCCTTTACTCTGCATCACATGTTTGCCTCTGCATGCAGGCTTGCTAATCACTCAGGAGTATCTAGAAACCCACCGCACCTAACCTATGTCATTTCCTTTCATGGCTCAAGGCTAACTGCATGAAGATAGGAGTCACTGAGATATCTGACTGTCCGCATTTTACAGCATCCTGTTCCACATACCAGAAAAGGCACCTAAAGGTTTGAGTCACTGTTGTGAATCTGTTGTCACCTTGGATTGTGGCAATAGCCAAAACTCCCTGGACAGGCCACACCCTCACACCAAATGGGAACTATTGTGTGTGGTGGCATGGGTGTGCCATGGAACAGAAGTTATTTCCTGCTGAAAGCCAGCCTTCTCTATTAAGCAGTGTGGCCTTCTTTGGGTCACCGCTGAAACCAGAACTGAGACGGTGATCACTCGGACCATGTGACCAGAGCTGCTTAATTATGCGGCCTCTTGTCCCTAGCACAATCCTTCTTTTAGTAAAACCTAAAGTTCATGTCAGTACCCCAAAGAGAAACTAGGAGCTACTTGATCCCTTTATTTGTTTTCCTTCCCAATGTGCCACCTCAGTTTAATCTTTCTCTGCTCAGCACCATTGCTCATCTCTTGAATTGGAGTACTGAGACAAGTGCCTGAGCCTAGGCTGTGGGGGCTGCTGGAGCTCCAGTTCTTGCTCTAAGACTCCAATAGCAAAGAATACAAAGTGACTGAACATTTTGGTTTTATTACATGGAGTGCTCTATAGCATGATACTTTGGACTTACTGGAGTAAATAAATATTGAAATTAATTTGAACTAGTTTAGCTTTATCTATCGAATAGCAACGGTCAAGCACAGTGCTTAGCAAAAAAGCAGGAAAGACTTCATATCACACAAACACGGCCAGTGTAGTCACCAGACCCCAAGTCTGTACTTCCAAGTGCATATCCTCATCTAAAGGAAGGTACAGGTAATTCTAGCGAATGAAGGTAAAACATTACCTACAACTTCTTTTTAAATGGTACCCTTTGGGAAACTTTCTCTGCATGAGCCCCAAATTAAAGCACTAGGTGAGGTAAAGTATCTCAGGGGTGTAATTAGGACAAAAGTAAACAAAATCCCATATTCAAAGACACTATAAATTACAAAATTTAAAAATGTCTCCGATCAGAAAAAAAACCACCCTCCAGTTGCCTGCTGTGCCAAAAAGCCAGCCTCCACAAGTTTGCTGTAACTACTGTCTACAAAGAAAAAAAAAGCCAAAAGCTACAGTTAACAAGAAAAGATAAAGCCGCAGGAGATAAGAGATCTGCTTGGAAATGCTGACACTTCAGCCTTCCCTATCTCTGCCTTCAAACTTGCAGAATGTCTTCCCCCAAAAGACAAAATGGGTGTTTTTGTTTTTTGTTTGTTTGTTTTGTTTTGTTTTGTTGTTGTTTTTCAATTGTTAGGTTGGCTAAGCCAGCTGTCAAGCAGCTTCGTGGGGAACAGAGGTAATGATACAGGCCCCCCACCATGGGACTCAACCCCTCCTCCCTTGCCCCTATACTTCCTCTATCTTTGCCCACTTAGAGCTGCATTTCATGTTGGCTTACCCCAAGCAGCCTGCAAGCCTCATCTGGTAAAAGTCCTTATGTATCCCAGGATTCTGGCTTGCCTGACCCAGCATCCTATGTGACTCAATACATATGTGAATGAACCAGGGAGCATGGAGGAGGGTGGGAATTTCCAGTGAACTTCCTTTGTTCTATACACATACACATGTTGTCACAAAGGTCTCAGGAGGTGTGACTTTAAAGCTTAAGCTTTAATCATTTCAGAAGTAGAAATGTCACACACTTGTGGGTTTACACTTTTTTCATTGTGTTCATTCTGATTAATACATTTTTTAATTTTAAAGTTTTCTTTCCATCCTATTTGATGATAATATAGAAAATCAAGAAGTAATTTTCTCCAGAAAGGATCTCATGAAAAAAAGAGCATAATTGCTGATTATTAATGATAGAAATAATATCAGATATCATCTTGTCAAATACATTTCCTAATTTTACAGATGAAAAACTGAGGTCTAGAATGTTCCATGACCAAGATTTGGCATTGCCTCTCTTTCCAAATGACAGTTCTCAGGAGAGAAGGTTAAATCTAAAGCAAACATTTGTAGTAATTTAAACCAGCAAGGTACAGACTTGGGCACCACTGGAAGGGCTTCTTCCTTGCCGTCCCCCATGTAGCAGTGTTTCTACAATACCCAGAAGTTATAGCAATCAGGAACATATAAAAACCTCTGGTCAAATCTGAAGAGACAGAAAATAGATGAATGGTTGCCTGGAGCCAAGGATGTGGACTGATTAGGTGGGTATGCGGGGATTTTGGGGGTGATGGAAGCATTTTAATCTTAAACTGTAGGAAGAATTGCACAATGCTATAAATTTATAAAACAAAAAAATCTCACAGTGTACACTTCCATATGTGAAATGTTATAGCTAAATTTATCTTTTAAAGATAAAAGTGGAAACACTATGTGACCCACATTTAGGAACTTGTAACTGTAGGTATTTGTTCAAGTAGTTGACTATGTTGGTACCCCCAGGGAGCTCCCACTCTCCCCATCCAGGGAAGCAAGCCATCTGGAGAAGCTCCTCCCCCATGAGATCCAACCTGATGAGAATGCAGCTGACGTGTCCAATACTCTGCCAGCCCATGCATGGGCACAGAGGCTACGTGACTGCCAGCAATGTGACAGCAGCTGGGGACAGCTAGAGTGCACACTCCACCAGAGCTCTCAGAAAGCTGCCTGCTTGCCACTTTTCCTACACTTCTTCCACCACATAAGCCACCCCAGAGCCTTTCCATGAATCATTCACCCTCTTTGGTTATGAGACACTTGGTTTCTGTTACTTGCAACTCACAAACTCATGTACCAACTTCTTCCCTACAGAAGGTCAAGTTCCCACTAGTCAGTGCTTTCTCATCAGTCTGGGGTTAGGGGCCTGAATTTCCTCGGCTCAAGGGCACAGGAACTATGGGGCTCTGTACACACAAGCTGATCTCCATTTGTTTTTTGTTTGTTTTGTTTTGTTTTGTTTTGTGATCTTCATAAATGCACAAGTAAGGGGCGCAAAGCCAATAAAGGCATGATTCCCAAGGCCTGACTCTGGTAGGAAATTATCAGCAGCTTCTCTGAAGAAGACAGGCTCAGAACTCAGATCCCAACGACAGAGCCACTGGGTATGGACTCTGTCTGAGCAAGAGGGAATCGAGCACAGACCAGGATGGCTTCTTATAGAATACAATAAGGTTTGTCATGGGCCCAAGAACAGCTCAGAGGACTAATTGGACATCAGCAGGGGATGGGGAGTTGTGAATCAACACAGAACAGAGAAAAAGGCCCACCACTTCCTGACTGAAAATATTCCTGTCGCTCACTGCTTTGAATGATAGCCTGAGGAACCCTGGCCTCCCAGACCACCCAGGCCACCAGCACCTTTTATAGATAATAGGAGCTATAAGAAAACACCTGATAGCCCGAAAGGTGGATTCCAGCCTACATATTTACTATTTTATGGCATGAGGCAAAACACATTGCCTGAGTTCACATTTTTGTTTTTAATATTGGAAGAGGGTCTGGTCCAAGGGTAACGGACGAACACTGAAACCTCTTATATACAAAGGCTGCTCTATCAACTGGCAGCCACTTGTCTCACAGGCTATTACTATGCTTTACTGTAAGAGATTTCTCTGTGCATCTGCCTCCCTCATTGCCTACCCACTGGGAACCCTTACAATGTAGATCTCAGCATAACAACCTCTTCCTTGCCTGATATCTAGCCCATAGTAGGCACAGTCAATGCTGGTGATCAAGTCTATCAGCTCAGCTCCAGGAGTGCACCGAGAGGGCATTTATTTCAAACTCTATCTTCTCATTCAGCACAAAAAGACACAGTCCCAAACGTGAGCTTTTATTTGACTGGAAGGCTAAAAGATCCCACAGTTAACACAACCAGGTATCTACAAAGTATGACTGACCAGTCTGGAAGTGTCAAGAGCTATAGTAATCGGCTTTAATTTGAGTCCCTCCTCTGCCTAGACTATTGTTCCAATAGCAGAGGAGTATCCAATCAAAGTTCAGATCACTCAAGGCAGGATGTAAACAGGAAAGAACTCATAAAGCCTTGGGATCTCTGGTATCTCACAGCCTGTACTCTAAAGCCACAGGCTCCCCAGGGCCTGGCCCTACAACACACACAACCAGGAGCATAGGAACACTGCATTATTAAATACTTCAGGGCTGAAACGAACTCTTGTAAGCCCAGCACGCTGCTCTTCTCGAAGATGCATTAGATAAACTGGATAAGAGCAAGTTGACCAGGAAAAAAAAAAAAAAAGATTAGTTTTAAGGAGAAAAGCACAGAAAGTGGGTACAGATGAATTTGAAAATTAAAACGACAGTGTAGACTAAGGACTATTTGTCATAGTAAGTATAGAGGATGGTTCTCTGCAGAAGCATTTCAGGGGAAAGTAAATAGCCTCCTAGCAAACTGATTTAGTAAGAACGTCAGTTTAGTCAAAACACTTCAGACATTTAAGGAAGATATAATCTTTGTTATTCAATGATAAGAAAGAATGCCCATGAACAGAGCTTTATCTGAGTAATATTTAAAGTAATAAAACAGTTTAAAGATACATAGCTTTTCATGATTTTATAATGACACCCTGAATCCCACATTCCCAAGAGAGCCAGACAGCTTCCTGATTAGAATAAGATCTCCCATTTTTCACAGTGAGAAGTATCCAAAGGTTTGGGACCAAGTAGAATATGTAAACCTTAAAACAGAAGAACAGATAAATATCTGCTTATATCGATTAATTACAGGTTATGCAAAATAAAATAAGAAAGCATTGCTTCCTCTTCCACAATACTATCTCATTTCGTGAATTAATTTTGTTCAACGAACAATTTAAGGATGACTGAAATACATTTGATTGTGGTTAATACCGCTAAAAGGCTTTGCTTAAACTATTTTATTGAAAATGCATTCATAGAGGCTGGTAGTGGAAGAAACTGTAAGCACTGTAACAATGTGACTCTGGCTTTTCTGGAGGAGAGTATAATGAGGATGGGAAAAGGGTTTTACAGATGGTCATATATGCTTCAGGATAGCTAAGATGAATCAGCTGCAAGAGGCCACATCCAGGTCATAAGGAGAGAAGTTGAGAGCATTTCAATAGGAAAACGTGCTCAGTAGGAGCAAGCAGAGCTAGAGCAAGGGCTGAGTCACAGAGCAGCCTGTGTTAACAAAAGAACCAGTGTCTGGTCAGAGAGAAAGTAGACAGCAAGATGAGAGGAAACCACACTGACCCTTCCTTGCCTTCCTCAAGCACATTTAAAATCCTCTTTCAAAAGAAGTTTCATTACTACCTCCCCTGCCCCCCCCCAGCACATACCCATTGTAGGAATTCTACTACAGCTGTGGAATCCCACTACTGGAATTCTGCTACTGGAAGTCCCTAGAAGGCAGAACACACTGAAAGCTGAAGCTTGTGGCAATAAAGTATCTGCCTTGCAAGCAAAAGGACCACAGTTAGATTCCCAACACTCACATTAAAAGGCCAACATGGCGCTATGCACTTGCTGCTAGAGAAGTAGACCCCTAGGACTGTTGGTCAGCCCAGCTTGCCTACCTGACAAATTCAAGGCCAGTGTGATGCTTGTCTCAGAGAGAGAGAGAGAGAGAGAGAGAGACAGAGACAGAGAGACAGAGACAGACAGAGACAGAGAGAGAGAGAGAGAGAGAGAGAGACAGAGAGACAGAGAGACAGAGAGACAGAGAGACAGAGAGACAGAGAGACAGAGAGCACAGTGGCTGAGGAACGACACCCAGGGATGCACTTAGGTGCATACACATGCACACATGCAGGCACTTAAGACATGCTTGCTGCTGAGCGGAGAGAATCACAAGGATGAATTGGATGAAAAGTTGAAAATCCAAGAAAATGAAGTCTGAGCCAAAGCTAAAAGCAGATAACAGCAAAACAGTGGCTCTTCAAAGCAGCCTACAAATGCAAACTGTCATAAGCACTAACTACTTTGAGTTCACTAACATCTAACCAAGACAGAATATCTAGTATGTTTGCAACTCTATACTGGGAAAGGTTATTAGGGAGGACACATTGGACAGTTCCTGATAAGTTTCATTAATGATGCTGCATGGTGATTGTGAGTTTATCCAAGTGAACCACTCCCAGAATTAGAGTCATTTGGTTAATGTTTTTACTATTTGACTAATCTGAACTAACAGTTAATAAGCAAGATCTACTTAGTGTGTGTCTTCTTAATCAGTATTATTGTAAATGCTCCATCTGTGTATGAGACTTAATAAATGTGCATCTCCTCAGAGTATTAGAAAACAGAAGTGGATCAAACCCTAGCACTTCTCTTTCCCATAAAGGATGTAGTTTAAAGGTAGACAACTAGGGGGCTGAGGTGATTAAGAGCACTAGAGTTCAGTTCTCAGCACCCACACGGTAGCTCACAGTCATCCGTAACCAAGTGATCTGAGGACCTCTTCTGACCTCTGCAAGGACCCACATGATTTATAAACATATAAACATACAGGCAAAACATCTATGCACATAAGACAGATAAATATTTAAAAAGTAAAGTTAGGCAATTAGAGTAAGAGCTACAGAAACTGTTCAAACCATTTCCAAAATTGAAACACACCCTAATAAAAATAAATAGACCACAGGTCAGCAGCAATACACCAGAGAGTTCTAGACAAGTACCTTTTTCTAAGACAATTTACATTTAAATTTCTCACTAAAAGGAAGCCAGCCAGTAGGAATTTTGAGGAAGGAGCAATAAAGACATTGAACTCTGATCTTGCCACCACACCATGAAAACAAATACGCCATTAGAGGGGCGCTGAAGAGAGTGCTTGGTGAGCACTGTACTCGCTATGCAAGCATGAGACCCTGAGTTCAGATCCCCAGAACTCACATAAAAAGCCAGGTGCAGTGGCACATATGTCATACCCACACTAGGGAGGCAAATGCCTAGAGCTCACTGGCCAGCAAGCCTGTCTATGTATGTTACGACAATTAGTGAAAAACAAAAGGAGGCCATATGTTTCAAAGGGAGCAAGGAGGGGTAGGAGAGAGGATTTGAAGGGAGAAAGGGGAAGGAGAAACGATGCATTTATAGTATCTCAAAAAAAAAATTAAAGAGAAGGACAAATAATAAGATAAAAATGCAAAGTTGTTAGGTGTGTGCACGTCCGAGAGGCAGAGGCAGAGGCAGGTGGTTCTCTGAGTTTTTCAGGATAGCCAGAGATACATAATAGAGAAATGTTGTCTCAAAAGACAAATAACAAAAAAGGAAAGTAGAGAGCAGAGACACTTGCTGTCAATCTCTGCCCCGCCCCCCAGCATACACGCACACATGCATACCACACATACGTAGAAACATGTACACACACTCACACACAAAGACTATTACAGTTGTATCACCTTTGTAAGATGCTGGTGACCCAACACATTATTGTGAAAAGTAATAAATAAGGTAAAAGTCAAAATATCTGTCCTGCTTTTTGTATATAAATTCAGGATAATGGCTACCAAGGAGGTATTTCTTGTTATAGCAGTATAACATAATAATAAATGGACACAGGATGAGAGAATTACACAACCTCAAATATAGTCAAGAGCTTGGACAATGGTCACTTTAAAAAAAAAGATGGATAACCAAGTATCACCAGCCATGTGACAGAAACATGTCACCAAGTGTGGAATATCCTTATTTGTTAGCTGAACCTAAACTGGATCAAATTCCCAGATTGACCACCAGTTCACAAGGGATACGAGGGTACAGTCCCAGACATATACTAAATACCACCCTAAAGGTGGTCACAAAATACATGCTGAAGCAAGCACCACAGGCAAATGACTTGGTTTCTTTAACCTCCACCACGCACGCACCCCCCCCCATCACAAAGATGAAGCTAGACTCAACATCAACCAACTAACTACAAGGCATGCCTTTCCAATGCCAATTTCAACCAAATGTCTTCTTAAGTATTTTAACTATAGAGTGCCTGACAGTGATATGTAAATGTAGTTAGCTGCCAGTGGGTATAGAGGACTATTACAATGGTGGTTTTGAAAAGTCTTTATCTTTACAAAATACATGACGAAACATTTCTAGATTGTTGGGGTAGCCTTACCAAGCAAGTAGAAGAGTCATGCTCTCCCCTGACTGCAATGGATGAAGAGCAAAACCTGAGTGTTACGTAACTGCAGTTGATATAATCGCCATCTCACAAGCAATCCAAACAACCATGTCTGGACATGGCAACATACCTAAAGGGAAAGGTGCTTTGTGGCCTTTGGTGTTTTGGTTGGTTGGTTGGTTGGTTGGTTGGTATTTGAGTAGCTGGTGGTGTTGGGGGGGGGGAACCATTATTGGATTGGCTTGGGGTCTCCATTGTATATCCCAGTTTGGCCTCAAATTCATTATGATGTCAAACTGGTTTCAAACTCGCCATCATCCCAGCTCAGTTTCCTGAGTACCAAGATTATAAACATATACCTGATTCAAAGACAGTATTTTTAATAAACCATGGATTTATTTATTTATTTTATATATGAGTGCTCTGTCTGTATATACACTTGCATGACAAAAGAAGGCATCAGATCACATTATAAATGGTTGTGAGCCATCATGTGGTTGCTGGGAATTGAACTCGGGACCTCTGGAAAAACAGCTAGTACTCTTCTTAACTGCTGAACCATCTCCCCAGCCCACAGACAGGATCTTTTTAAAGCTGCAAGACATTGACAGACAGAGAGACTTCAAATACTTGAGTTTATTATTAAGGGCACTAGATATCTAGAAGTATCTTAAAATACAGAAATGATGCAAAACTGACTTCTTTTCCAGTACTATAGTTCATTTTTTATGGATAATAAAATATAAAATAACATCAAATATAATTGTAAACATTCTTCTGTAAAAGATGCACTCAGAATATATCCTGAGATTCTTCTGACAGAGTGAAATGCAGTTTTCTTTGGAGGTTGCTTAATGATTAATCTTAATTCCTTTTGTTGTGTTTCTGACTAGATCTAGTTGTGGAGCCTGGCTTAGTACTCACCATGTCTTGGGATAGCAGCCATAATTCTAATGCTTCAGTTTTCAGGGTACTAGGATCACAAGATAGTTCTATCATTGTCAGGCTAATTTCTTTTTCAAGGTATACTTTTAGTCACTTAAAAAATAACAATAAACAGAGCTGGAGAGATGACTCAAGAGTTAAGAGCATTTGGGACTCTTTCAGAGGACCTGAGTTCGGTTCCCAGCACCCATATCAGGCAACTCATAATCACCTGTAACTCCAACTCCAGGGGATCCACTGCACATTCCTGGCCTCCACAGATACAAAGCACATATGTAGTACATATGTGTGAACAAAACACCCACACACATAAAAAATAATATCCTCAGTTGATTTTTCTCATGTCTTCAAAAAATTAAGTACACTCAAATATGTTCTATACCACATCTATTGTGTAGACACTGGACACAGCCAATTCTGTATACATTTTGGACCTGGGCCTCTTCAGTAATGTGTTATACAAGGAAGGCTATGACTTGTGCTATATGGATATGTTTGAGTTTTTGGTTGGTTGGTTGGTTTTTCTTTTTTTGAGACAGGGTTTCACCATGTAACCCTGGCTGTCCTGAAACTTATCATGTCAAGCAGACTGACCTTGGACTCATAACATCTGCCTGCCTCTGCCTCCTGAGAGCTGGTATTAAAGGCCTACACCACCATTCCCATGGTTATGGTTCTTTTTTTTTTTAAGATTTATTTATTATTATACATAAGTACACTGTAGCTGTCTTCAAATGCACCAGAAGAGGGCGTCAGATCTCATTACAGATGGTTGTGAGCCACCATGTGGTTGCTGGAATTTGAACTCAGGACCTTCGGAAGAGCAGTTAGTGCTCTTAACCACTGAGCCATCTCTCCAGCCCCATGGTTTTGGTTCTTAATAGAACTCTGATCTAGGAATCCATTCTGAAATACATCAGAAATGTGGTTGCTAGGTTTCGTCTAAAACGTTTCCCCCAAGGCCCATGTATTAAAAGCTTGGTCCCAGTGTAGCATGACTAAGGAGTAATGTAACCTTTACGAGACAGAGATTAGAAAGAGGTTTTATACCATTGGGGCATGCTGTTATAGGAAACTGAGACTCTATTTTTCCTCTTGGCAGCTGCCACTAGCTAAGTGGTTTTATTCCACCATACCCTGATATACTGCCGCACCACAGTCCTAAAAGCAATACGACCACATAAACTGAACCCCACAAAACTGTGAACCAAAACAAACCGTTTTTCTATAAGTCCATCTGTATTAGGTGTTCATTACAGTAACAGAAAGCTGACACACTAATAGATCATCTGGCTAGTCCTCAGAGCCCCTCTCCTGGGAACCAACCCCCAGCAACTACAGAAGGCCCCCATATGTATGTATATCTGGACCTGCCTGATACCATTTACCTTGATTACCTAGTAGCATCCCTTGACTTCCCCCAAACCTAAGAAATGTAGGTAGCTTTGTAACAAGTTCCATGGTATAGCTGCAGAAGGGCTCATCTATTCTATACTCCTGGAAGTCCTCTTCAACCATATAGAGATGCCTCTCCTGCCTCCCTTCCCACACCCTGCTCCATATCACAATGGAAAGGCATCTATACATGATTGAAGATAACCCCCAGGAGAATCTATGTACCTCTATCTCTCTCAACTCCCTTTTCAGAAAGAAAAACATAAATCTGCATCTGAACTAACTAGACAGGATATATATAGATATAGATATATGCATATCTATATATAGATATAGATATATAGATATATAGATATATAGATATATAGATATATAGATATATAGATATATAGATATATAGATATATAGATATATAGANATATAGATATATAGATATATAGATATATAGATATATAGATATATAGATATATAGATATATAGATATATAGATATATAGATATATAGATATATAGATATAGATATCTGAGGCCTGGTGCTTTTGGAGTACCTTCAGGAATCCAAGTCTCCAGGTCTACAAAACTACCACCAAAGAGGAAGCAGCTGAGGACTCCACATTAAATCTAAGAGGATCACCCTTCCTCATCACTCACTGAGGAAACTGATCTAATAGAATATAATATGCACATCCAGAAAGCCCAGTAATGGTGGCACATGCCTTTAATCCCAGCACTTGAGAAGCAGAGGCAGGCAGATCTCCCGAGTTTGAGGCCAGCCTGGTCTATAGAGTGAGTTCCAGGACAGCCAGGAGTATACAGAAAAACCTTGTATTGAAAACCCAATAATAATAATAATAATAATAATAATAATAATAATAATAATAATAAACACCAAGATATTCACCAGACTTTTCCATAAAAGGAGAAACTCCTGCTCTTTACTCCAGATCCAATTCCAGTTAATTACTGCTGTGCCCTCCACTAGAAGGTAAACTAAGGGGTATCAAAGAGGTGTATGACTGCCATGTTTGCCTCCATATTCAGTGCTACCCTGATACTTAGCATATAATAGGGACTTCATAAATATTAACTGAATGAAAAAATTATTCTTATATGCAGATACCAAGTGTCTTGATCCTTTATCATTGAACTCTCTACCATGTTCTTCAAGCATGGGACCTAAGCCTAGAGAAATGGCTCAGCAGCTAAGATTACTTCCTGGTCTTGCAGAAGACCCAAGATTAGTTCACAGCACCTACACAGTGGCTCACAACCACCTATAAATTCAGACACAGAACATCTGAAGCCCTCCCCTGGCCTCTGTGTGCATCTAGACTCACAGGAAGGTATACATGCACATATACAAACACACACAGTTTTTCCTAACTTTTTATTCTTTGCAAATTTCACACCATGCACCCCAATCCCACTCATCTCCCCATCTCTCCATATCCACTCTCCACCCTTGCAACCTTTCCCCACAAAAGAAAACAAAAATAAAAACAAGCAAGCAAAAAACCCATCTCACTGTGAAACTTGAGATGTGTCACTGTGTGTCACATAGTATACAGCCTTTCTCCTAAACAGCTTTACTTGAAAATATTCATTGCAATGAGTCGTTGGTCTGGCTCAAGGCCTCTGGCTTCTGCTATACTATCAGTACTGGATCCCCACCGGGACTCCTCTCAGATATCCTGTTGTTACCCTGTGTCATAGAGATCTTGTAGCTTTGGTTCTCCAGGACCAGCTCCTTCAAACAGTACAGCGGTTCCCAGATGGAGTAGATGCTGGGGTGGGCTAACTCAATGCCCTTCAGTCTGGGCCTGAGGCTGAGTTCTTCAGCCTACCAGCTCTCCTGTATTGCCCAGGCAAAGGGTGGGGCCAGCTCCCCCATTCTCATACCCTCAGGATCAGCTCTCCCATGCTACCCAGGCAATGGGCAGGACCAGCTTTCCTGAGAACCTCAGTTGGTGAGAGGTGGGACCAGCTCTGCAGCACCTCAGACATCAAGATGGTCCTAAGAGGCAGCCCAGACCATGAACATCCACATGGCCTTTGGTGGTAATATGGGGCCATGGCCATCTACACAGACTGATGCTGCTTCAGGGTCAACAAACCCAGCCATGGCTGTCAGCTGAGGCCCAGGCTGGGACCTCACCATGGCCTCAGATGGCAGTGCAGGCTTCTCACATCAGGCTGTTCCTCACCACCCCGTGCTTCCAGTTCCCCCTCTCTTCATCCTGCTCCAACGCTTCTGCTTCTCTGTCTCTCCCAACTCTCCACCACATGGTAGTCGCACCTGCACACCCACCACCATATCAAACCAGGCCATGTGGTGGCTGTGTGTCTCAGGGTGTCATCAAGAAATCCACTGCCACTTCATGGCACGCACGACTCTCCATACACATTTTTAAAATATGTACCTTTGTTGGGTATGGTGGCTCTTGACCTGAATCCCAAGAAGCAGAGGTGGATCTCTGCGAGTTCAAAGCCCGGCCTTGGTTATACAATGAATTCTGTGAAAGGCCACAGTTTATAATAGAGACTTTAACTTCAATAATAATAAAAAATAATAATAAAAAGATAGGACCCAGCCATCAACACACTCATCACCAATGTTGGGTCATCAAGTGCAAGACAATGAGGCAGTACGACTTCTGTGGTGATACGATATTTCCACTTACTTGCTAGGACACTTTAAGACAAGCCTCATACCTGAAGGGGGCTGCAACCCTGTAGGTGGAACAACAATATGAACTAACCAGTACCCCCTGGGTTTGTGTTTCTAGCTGCATATGTAGCAGAAGATGNCCTAATCGGCCATCANTGGGAANAGAGNCNCCTTGGTCTTNCAAACTNTATATGACCNAGCACAAGGNAAGGCCTGGGCCAAGTAGTGGGAGTGGGTGGGTAGGGGAGCAGGGGTGGGGGAGAGGGTATAGGAAACTTTCGGGATAGCATTTGAAATGTAAATAAAGAAAATAATAATAAAAAAATGAAACCTAAGTTGATAGCTATGATTTAGTAAGTGGCTTGAGTCCTTGAGTCAACTGTGGGATGTTTTCTTTGGCATTTTAATTCTTTTATGTCAGATGTACAGAGGTATAATTAACATAGAATAAAGTTCAACTTGTAATGTAAAAAAAAAAAAAAAAAAAGACAAGCCTCATTCTGCAAAGCCACCAACTACTACTGAAGGGGCTCCAACATCTAGACTTCTCTGATAGGCCAGACACACCTCTAACTTCAAGCCTTTCCAGCTGCGGAAGCAGACACTGTAGAGTAAAACCAAGCCACCCCCCACCATAGCCTTTTGAAACTCTGGACCCTTGAAATCCAAGCGCACAAAATGGCTACAGGTAGGGCCTCTCTGCTGTACAACCATGACACCTCAAGCACACTCTGGGTGGCTCCTGTCGTTTCTGGTGAGGAAGAAGAACCTAACTCCTAGGAATTCCAGAACTTGTCCAAGGCTCAGGAACTGAGATCCCAGATACATGCCAGTCTGGATTCAAGGCCTATTTTCTTACACCTCTTTCTGTTCATATATTTTTCAGTTAATAAAGATTTCCAGAGATAGGTATTCCTCAAAACTTGAGGCCACGCACAGAAAGTTACATGAATACAAGCAGTATGCTCAAATATGAAACCAGGTCAAATCAAGCTGACAGCCTTTATAAAGTTTTAGCTGATGGTTTTCTTAGAACGGCAGCTTAAGCCAGTCAGAATTTATTGAAATTATCAGGGGACAAGGTATCACAATGAACAACAGGAATATGAGTTGAATATGTCATCAAAGAGAAGTCAGGAAGGGAGAATGAAAAGAAAGGTCTCTGCTTTGCTGACTCTGAGTATCAAGGGTTCTCTGTTCTAACAGGGGTGAAACTGCACAAAGATGAGAGGCACCAGGGGGCTGACACCGTCACTGCCTAGGAAGCAAGGTCATCTGTTGAGAGAGTTAAATGTGGGAAGAAAGTAAAGAACGGTGAAGAAAAAAGTCTGGAATAAGCTATGTACAAAATGGACTACAACTATTTTCTTTTTTTTATTTAGTTTAGTTTAGTTTTTTATTATTATTATTTTCTTTATTTACATTTCAAATGCTATCCTGAAAGTTCCCTATACCCCCCCTCCCCGCTCCCCTTCCTACTCACTCCCACTACTTGGCCCTGGCCTTCCCTTGTGCTGGGTCATATAAAGTTTGCAAGACCAAGGGGCCTCTCTTCCCAATGATGGCTGATTAGGCCATCTTCTGCTACATATCCAGCTAGAGACTTAAGCTCAGGGGGTACTTTAGTATTCATTTTAATTATCAATCAATCGATCTATCTCTCTCTCTCTCTCTCTCTCTCTCTCTCTCTCTCTCTCTCTCTCTCTCCCTCCCTCCCTCCCTTTTCCTCTCTCCCTCCCTTTCTACTTGTGCCCATAAATGTATGTTTGTTAATTTATAGAAGTCCAAAGGGTGGGTGAGAGGGAAAAGGTAAAAAAAAGAAGCACCATTAATTGGGAAGACATAGTAGCCTTGGTAACGGCCCTGTGTCCCGGCTTCATGGCAGCTCCAAGCCCACGAAAACAGGCCAAAAGACAAGCACTACACAGGTGTACCCGGGCTATCCTGGTAGGAGAGAAGAGGGAATCAAAGTCCGTGACAAGTGTCAAGACATTAGAATGAGTGTACACTGAGAAGGCACAGCAAGGAATAGCAGGAAAAAAGTCTATCTGGACAGCCACATTCAAGCTGCTGGTCCTGACGATAGAAAATACACTTCTGTGCAAATGTGTTCCAAGACAAAATGGTAGACAGCACAGAAGCCCTAAAGTAAAGAAAGAGGCAGTGTCATGACAACCCACAATTCCTCTCATCTATAGACATTTCCATCCTGTGTCCTTCTCACATGTCTCTGCAGAAGGATCTTCAAATAAAATGGAAGATGGACCATTCATATAAGTTTCCTGGCTCTGGTAACCTTTGAAGACTCTTGAGGTTAAATCTATTCTGAGGATGACAGCTGTTATTTCAAATCCATCTAGAACGACCACCATATGAGACAAGAAAGCTAAGCAGTGTACCATACTAGATTTTACTGTCTACTAAGCCTAGAATAAGTATTGATCATGCACAACAATGTTGCCTTTGAAAGATACCAAATGTTCCCAGGATGTTCAGTCTTGATTCTGGAACTCAAAGATGACAATGCGCCCTTAGTTTGATACTGAGAATCTAAATGAGGTTTACGGTCAACCTCCACTCCTCCCTGGAGGGCTCCCTGTATGTTCCCATCTAATAAGTCTGATTTCTTACTCCTTACATTGCACAATGCTCTCCACCTTCACATTCTCAAAGCCATCTGCAGGCTAGCAGTCATTTCTTTCTCACGCTTACTAACTGGAGATTGACTGGCTCACTTCTACTTACCAAGCCATTACTTGGGAAACTTGAGAATTATTGTTTTAGATCAGGAGTCGATCTTTTTTTTTTCCCCCTAAAAAGCTAGATAGTAAATAGTTAGGCTTTGGGAGCCCTCTGTTCTGTTGCAGTATTCAACTCCGATGTTAGAGCAATGATCAGTCACAACCAATACACAAAAAGAACGAACACGGCTGTGTTCCAATAAAACTTTATTTCCAGAAATAACCAGCAGGTTAGCTTTGGACTTTAGGCCATAATTTACCAAGATCCATCTTAGACTAATAAATCTTTCAGTGCTATTATATATTTTATGTCTTACTATTGCAAATCTGATTTGAATACCTCTTAGTCGCTACTGGTAAAGTGATAGACATACAAGGAAAAAGACGGTCTAGAGAAATAATACAGTGAGAAGAGCACACAAGTGAATGTTGAATGATGTACTATATACTACAATTGAACTCCTTTTTTTGTCATCTTAATGTACACATTGATCATACAGTCCTGCATATGTAATTCAGTTGGACTGTGTGCCAGAAAGTATTTTTCCTTGTGTGTTCTTTTGCTGGCCTTTTCCTTCCAGCTTACTGGCTACTTAACAAGATGGGTACATACTACAAGGCATTTACTTCAGAAGGAAGAACTTAGGCTTTCTGCAGACATGAAGCATGCCCCTCCCTGCCCCCTACCACATGATAGGAAGACAGAAACAAAACACTGGAGTTTGCATGGGAAAGACGGAAGCTTTCCTGAATAGGGGGTGAGAAACTCTATCACTACTGTTCCCCACAGAAGCAGACATAAAACAATTGTTGCCAAAATAAAATTAACTTCAGAGTTAATGACATTTTGCAGTCTTACAAATCCGTAACTGCAACACAGGCCAGAAAGCAGTCATTTTCTGAAGGATTTCAAAAACTGTAATCAGCTACACACCATCATTATTCCCCACCAGAAAGAAAATCACAGAGAGAGAGAGAGAGAGAGAGAGAGAGAGAGAGAGAGAGAGAGAGATTTTAGTATATTAAAGTCAGTCTCCTAAAAGGAGCTAAAAACTGAATTCTTTCATAGAATGAAATACTAATGGGTCCCAGAAAGTCCATGACTTCACTTCCTGTCAGTAGAGGCCTTTAATGGCAGTTAAAGCCTTCGCACTTCCTCTACTTACCTCAGTTGATAGCAAGAGCAGCTAAACAGAAGCAGCCAAGACAATGCAGGTCCATTGTTATCCAACTCCCCCTGGCAACCTCTTACACATTCAAGTAACTATGAAGAACTATCATGGGAAAGCTCTTTCTTCCATTCTCCCAAATAGTTCTCCTCCAAGAAACTACCTGTATGTTTTTTTAGTTAAGTATTTGGTTTCTGATGGTGGAGAGATGGCTCAGTGGTTAAGAGAACTGGCTGCCCTTCCACAGGAGCTGGGTTTCTTTCTCAGCACCTACGTGACAGCTCACAAGTATCAATTAACTACATCCAGTTTTAGGGAGCCTGAAATCCCACTTCTGGCTTCTGTGGACACTGCACACATAAGATGTCCTGACACAGATGCAGGCAAAACACTCAAATATATATAATAAATAATAATTTTTTTAAAAAATAACTAATTGGTAAGTGCTGTCATGTATCTACATATGGTCTCAATATCAGTTTAACCCTGTTCTCCAACACTTTTCTTCTTTTGCCAATACAGAAGGTGGCTTCTGCTCTATTCCCCCAAGCCTTGTACATACTTGCTCACTGCCCACCCCCCAATATGGATGCGGCATAGCTTTGGTCAGATCTGCTTTCAATGTTGTTACGAGTTAAACTGTTTCCTCGACAAGTTCATGTTTCCTAACCCCAATAATTCACAATGTGGCCATCCTGGCAAACAGGGATGTTACATATACAATTGCCTAAGGTGAAATCTTTAGGGTAGGCTCTCATCCAATAGAACAGGTTTGGTTTTTTGTTTGTTTGTTTGTTTATTAGAAATAAAGAAAATGTAGCACTGGCAAGACAGCTCAGTCAGGAAAGTGCTTGCCACATACACAAGATGAGCCAAGTTTGGATACTTAGCACCCATGTGAAAGACCCCAGCACTGGGTAGGCAATGACAGGTGAATGCCTAGAATTCGGTAGGCAGACAGCCTAACAGAATTGATGATCACCAGCTTCAAAAATAAGGGGGTAAGTAACTACTAAAGATACCTGCCATTGGCCCTTTGGCTCCCACATGCTCACACATACACATCCATGTGGATCCACAAGTACAAGTATGCACACTCACACAAACACATGCACACACACACACACACACACACACCCCACACAGAAAGATACCCAGAATGAACCAAGAGATGAGCCCCTAATTGGTTATCCAATACAAGAGGGTCAGCCCTGAAATCATATATATATATATATATATATATATATATATATATATATATATATATATATATAAACAATACCAAAAAAAATGGCATCAGCAGGTTGTATTTGTACATTTGACCTTGAACTTCTAGCCTCTAGGACTGTAGACTGCTCAGCTAGAAAGGTGCATCCCACATCATCCTCTCCCTCTCAGGCTCAGGGACTGTGGTTGAAGATAGAATGAAAAGATTATAAAAGTAGAAAGAAGGAAAGACCATTGTGTTTGGAACATGATATCACTATTGCATGCTTGATCTCATAGTAGTGGTGATAATCAGCACATAATCTGCACAAGACTAGGCCTGTAATCATCCATTTCTGGTGGGCCCATGAGGACCCACCCTCCCTGAGTATTTACAGGCAGTTAATGGTTGCCTGTATATAATGCTCCTATATATAATCCATCACCTGATTCATTTAAGCAAACCTAATAAGACTCACTGGGTCACCAAAAATAAATAAGTAAATGCATGCATAGAAGAAAGTAGAAGACTGAACAGGATGGGGTCAGCAGGAGCAAGATGGGAACAGGAAAGGGTAATGGGAGGCAAGTATGATAAAAATACATTACATATATAAAATGCCATAATGAAATATATTATACACTATATGATGTGAATAAAAATGTCTGAGTACATATAGCCAAGTGTACTGGCACATACCTATCATCTCAGCTACTTGGATGGCAGAGGCTGGGAGGATGGCAAGTTTAAGGTTCAGCCTTGGCTGCATAGCAGGAACTTATCTCTTAAGAGAAGCATGGTAGTAGACACCCATAATTCTAGGACTTGGGAGGTATTAGCAGGAAGATCAGGAGTTCAAGGTCTTGGCTACACAGGAAGCTTGAGGTCAGCCTGGACTATATGAGACTCTGTCTTTAAAAAAAGTCTGCATAAACAATGGAACTCTAGCAACCGTGAGTGCAAGGGAAAATATCCCTATTAATAACAACAATGGCATCTTCTTTATATACTAATACCAAGCCTTTCTAAACTTTTATAGATATGGCAATTTCTTTCTTTTCTTCCTTTCTTTTTAAAGATAGTCAAAAATGATTTTTTTTTGTTTTTTTTTGAGACAGGGTTTCTCTGTATAGCCCTGGCTGTCTTGGAACTCACTCTGTAGACCAGGCTGGCCTCAAACTCAGAAATCCGCCTGCCTCTGCCTCCCNAGTGCTGGGATTAAACAAAAATGATTTTTTATAAGAAAGAATGAATATCAGAGCATCTGGGTATCATGATACATGCCTCTGATCCCAGCATCTGGGAGGCTGAGACAGGATGATCAATCACCTCAAGTTCAAGGCCAGCATGTACCACATAGTGAGTTCTAGGCCACTCTAGAGTGGAACTCTACTGAAACAAAACAAAGCAAAAGCCTTAACTAACAAACAAAAAAGACAGTTGGGTGTGGTCATAGCCAGGTCTTTAATCCAAGAAGTGGGAAGCAGAGGCAGGCAGATCTCTGTGTTTAAGGCCAGCTTGGTCTATATACTGAGTTCCAGACCAGCCAGCAATAGACAGGGAAAAATCTGTCTCAAAAAGCTAAAAATAAAATGATGGAAGGAAGGACAGAATCATAGAACTAAAAGCAAATCTAGACCTTGCTTCCAAAAAACAAATGTGTTTTTTTCCATTCATGTAAACTTTACTACACAATTTATTCCAGTCTCAATCAAAAGTTCTCAGCGATTTGTTTTATATTTAATCATGACATTCCACATAGATTGGTGTCAGCTGTCAAAATATGCAACAAACAAAAGCATATGAATAATTTGG
The DNA here is from genome assembly GCF_900095145.1 of Mus pahari. Lineage (NCBI taxonomy): Eukaryota > Metazoa > Chordata > Mammalia > Rodentia > Muridae > Mus > Mus pahari. The sequence goes on along the minus strand of NC_034613.1, from coordinate 137,911,506 downwards.
ACCAGGAGAAGCACAGAGTAAAAAAAAAAAAAGAGGGGCTGGAGAGATGGCTCAGTGGTTAAGAGCACTCACTGGCTGCTCTTCCAGAGGACCTGGGTTCTGTTCCCAGCAACCACATGCCTTTGTGTACAAAGGTACTTTCAGGCTAAGACTGAGCATGGTCACAAGAAGCAGCTTTTTTTTCCTAATGGAATAGAAAGAAACATAAAATATCAGATTTTTATCAAATACTTGTGGTGTAATCACCAACTTCAAGCATAAATAAAGATGAGGTCAAAATGTAAAATGTGTCCTTTTTCTTAAGATGGTTTCACTAAGTACCTCAGGCCAGCCTTCAACTCACAATCCTCCTGCTTCTACATGGAGCATACTAAGTATTACATGTAATGCACAATACTATACAATATATATTATAAATATATCATTTCTTGTTAGGAAATGCAGTCACAAAGATGTGAAAACACCAAGAAGACTAAAGTGCCTTAATGTCCAACTCGGCTGTTCTCTCTTGGCTTTGGGGTTGAAGCGTGTGCTACCTTCTCCCCAGCCTGCCCTCCGCTGAAGTGAATTGTGGTCCTGAATGCTATCCTGCCCACTCTCTGCTGTCCTGGTTAGGGTTTTACTGCTGTGGAAGAGACACCATAGCCAAGCCAACACATTGTTAAATGGAGGATCCTTGAAAGCTAACTCAAAAGAGGCAAGACACAGACTAGTAAACACTATGATGCTACCTACATGAGGAACATGGACTAGGCAACAATCATAGAAACAGTAAGGAGACTAGCAGTGAAGAGAGCCCAGAGGAGGGGTCATTTGGAGACTAACTACTAATAGATAGTATAGATGAGATAGACTATATGAGAGTTATGGAAATGTCCTGAGAATAGTAACAACACACCTGTGAATATACTTGATGCCACCAAACTCCTCATTTCAAAATTGTTAGAAGTTATTCAGTAAGCTTTCAGCTGAAGGAGAGTGGAGACAAGTATATGGGTGAGTTTGGAGGGAGGAAAGAAAAAGAAGAAAAAGGAGAAGTGTTGTAATTACATTAATTACAAAAATGAACTAAGATTTTTAAGTAACCTCAATCCAGTCATGTGGAAACACAATTGTAGAACAGTTACCCAAGTAACTAATCAATATGCTTCAGAACTATCAAGATCGTGACAGATGGAGAAACTGTCACAGACAGTGGGAGCCCAGGATGGAACAACCACCAAATGAAAGGTAGGATTCTGGACAGGATCCTAGACAAGAATTTTTTAAAGGACCCCAGTCGAAAAACTGATGACATTATATAATACTTTCAATATAACAAATAGTATTATGCCAATGTTGGTTTCCCAGTTCTAACAAGAACATAAACATAACTCTGATTATGAAGGATGGTAGCCAACCATAGGGCAAACTGGGTGAGAGCTATGTGAGAGCCCAATATCACTTTTGCATCTTTTCTGCAAGACTGAAGTCTGTTCAAAATAAAGTTTTTTAAATTTATTTTTAACTTATGTACATTGGAGTTTTGTATGCATAAATGTCTGTGTGAGGGTGTCAGAAGCCCTGGGACTGAGTTGCAGACAGGTGTGGGTCACCATGTGGTTGCTGGGAATTGAACCCAGGTCCTCTGGAAGAGCAGACAGTGCTCTAAACTGCTGAGTCATCATCTCTCTAGCCCCTCAAAATAAAGTGTTAAAAATCAACTCACAGCCGGGCGTGGTGGCGCACGCCTTTAGTCCCAGCACTCGGGAGGCAGGGGCAGGTGGATTTCTGAGTTTGAGGCCAGCCCTGGTCTACAGAGTGAGTTCCAGGACAGCCAGGGCTAT
>NC_034613.1:137907763-137909609 GCF_900095145.1 Mus pahari | reverse complement strand
TACACTTTCAGAGCAGCAAGGACTTTTGAAACTAAATCAACTCACGCTTTCAAAAAAACAAGCAGTGAAATATACCCTGGTTTATTAATTAGCTTTAATTCTTACCCAAAGATGCTTGGTTCATACTTGAAGTACTCAAATCAGAAACTAATGCCCCTCCCAGGCATGGTGGGCCAGCAGGAAAGACTAATCAGAGTTTACTGGCTGCAGCTGATGAACCATCAACATGAGCAATGGCCCTGTGACCTGTGAACTAGGGAAAACACTGTAATGGCATGCTGATTCTTGTAAGAACTACAGCAAAGAATCTACAAAGATCAGCACTCTGCCCTCTTCAGAAAGTACTGTGTCCAGGCCCATGTTTGGCTAGAAAATAAAAGCTCTGGCCTCCTTCTGGGGGTTAGCTGAATTCTGCCACTGTCACACAGAGACACTGTGACTGGGAACTTAGCATAGCTTCCCTGTGCCTTCCGACTAACAAGAGTCAGGAGTGGCTGGAATACTCTCTGATCATAAGGTTGTGGGAAATGACCCTCAAAGTTCCCTTCTATTGTATCCCAGGAGAATGTGACAGTTCTTCAAAGTGCAACCCAGCATACGTCAGTTCACAGCAGATTATACCTTAGGATTCTGAGAAAACAGCCAAGGCTCTGTGAATATGTACAAGTCCGTTTGCAACCCCCAGAGCAGAGCTCTCCTGGGACTAGATTACATGGGCTGCTGCTCTCCCTACCCCCCTCTGTAAGACTCAGCGCTCACGCTGAGGCCTTTGTGTTTCAGTGGCAAAAGCACAACCCGTATCTAAACAGAGACCAACTTTATTCAGTCTACAGTCTCAGCATTACCTCAAGAGAGGAACCAATCCCAAAGCACAGGACAAAAAAAAAAAAAAAAAAAGGCCCTTCTTTTTCCTTTCTTTAGGTCAAATGTAGCCAACCCCATCTTCTATTTTCTTTCTCCCAAGGGACTGACTCGACTGCCATTTCCTGTCTTAATCTTCCTGCTTCCTCCTTACTCACTGGCTGGCCAGCCCAGCTGTGACTCGTCAACTTCACTGCATGCCTGCCTTTAACAGCATCCCACCATGAGGCTCCAGCCTGAGGGCAACCTCTCCTGAGCCATGGTCTGAGAACTGCACCTTCTTAACTTCCTGCAGTGCTGCAAAGATGGAAGCTATCCTCCACCATGAGCTGCTACTGACACCATTGCCCACTACGTGATGAGAACAAAAGGTCCCCAATAAACTATCTAGAGTAATGCGTCCCCAACACTGCCCACATATGAATTCTGAGGACCTGTGAATAACCAGCAAGTTGCCAACAAGGTTGCTAGTCAGTTGGCATTAAAATGGGGAGATTAACCTGGATTCTCCAGGCGAATCTCACATTATGGAAGAAACACTGAAAGAGGTCAGAGTGGTGAGACACTAGCAGAGTTCACCTTCTTTGAAGACTTAGAAAGGAAACATGAGCCTCCTAAAGCTGGGGGGGAAGAAAAAAACAAGAGATCTTTCACTAGCTCCCAGTAAGAAACGCAGCCCTATCAATACCTTGATACTAAACACATGAGACCCACATCAGACTCTATGATACTAAACACATGAGACCCACATCAGACTCTATAGAACTGGGAGACAATACCGTTGTGTTGGCTTTGTAGTAATTTGTTAGGGCAGTGTGGTGGTTTGAATAAGAATAGCCCCCATAGGCAGATAGATTTGAATGCTTGATCCTTAGTTTATGGAACTGTTTTAAGAAGCATTAGGAGGTGTGGCCTTATTGGGTGTGTCATTGGGGCAAGCTTTGAGCTTTCAAAATCCCCCTCCTGGGTGTGTGTGTGTGTGTGT
>NC_034613.1:137879477-137907588 GCF_900095145.1 Mus pahari | reverse complement strand
TGTGTGTGTGTGTGTGTGTGTGTGTGTGTGTGTGTGTGTGTGTTTGCCTCTGCCTTGTACTTATGGATTACAGTGTGAGCTCCCAGCCATTCTTGCCACCACCACGCCTTTGCTCTGCCATCATGGATTCATCCTCCGAAACCATAAGCCCTGAATAAATTCTTTCTTTTGTAAGTTGCCTTGGTCAAAATGTCTTATCACAACAAGAGATATGTAAATAAAACAGGTAGCAATAGGAAACATAAAATCCTATTTACGAAATGCCATAGCAGCATGTTACTAATGAATAAGCAAGTTTTACTTAAGTAAATCTATCTATGCAAAATCCACATCATTTTCATGTCTTGTCTGAAAACCTAGCTCCACGCCCATAGCTATTATCAGTCTTCATTCCCCTAACCTTAATTCCAAAAACCAGAGTCAAATAACTAAAAACACATGTGTTTTTATATCACAGGACAGGTTCTAAATAGAATACTTTGCTTGTGCCATTTTATGAGGTATCAGTTTGACACAAATCTTTAAAAAGAAAACCCACTCAGAGTTATTTTTGTAACTGAAGGTGGGCAAGAACGGGGATAGTAAAATAAGATTATTACTTAGAAAATGAGCAATGGAAGGTAAGCCTCTCTTATCATTTAACGCAACACTTTGCAACTAAAGATGATGACACCAATTTCCTTTTGAGACCCACTGAAGCTCACAGTGTCTGAGTCCCAGTCTCAGAGATGTTCTTCAGGAGCCTCAAAGGGTTGGGTTTTTAAATGCAAACTGTTCTTATGGCTATTGGTTTAGCTGGTGCCATGAGCTCATAAAGAGTCAGAATTAACTCTTTTGAACATCATTTTCTTGTAGCGAGTACCCTAAATCCACAGGGGGACAGAACTGTCCTTAAATGGCAGATTCGGCTGAAAGGGAGCAAACATGGAAATCAGCACTGTTCTTTCATTAGATTTAGGTCTCCTAAACTCCTTCCAACTAGCTGAGAGTTTAAAGTCAGACATGGCCCTTCTGACAAAGGTCTTGCTCATTGATTCCAATTGCCTGTACTTGAAAGTGGTTAGGGCTAACAGAGGATAACCTAAAAAAAAAAGTAATGATTTCCAATGTCAGGACAGTTGGGCCACTTAAGCTCTACTTTCAGCAAGTCTCAGTTGCCTAGGAAGCAGCCATATGGCTCCTCCCATTCTCCAAAGTGTAATAACATCCAAAGGTAGAGCTGTCTATGACACATGAGATGGTCCCTAAAGGAGTGGACACACATAACATCCAAAGCAGATTCATTCAACATTCATTGTCAACATTCAAGACAATCCAAAGAGACTCAGCATCCTACTGCCATCTTCACCATTACAAACTGTTTGCATGTGAGGCCAGCTGATGGGAGTTTCCACTGCTAGTTTAGAATATAAAAGACTGTGTTTTTAACAGGGGGGACATTTTTTTAAAGCAATTACTCCCTAATGGAAAGAAATGAACTCTGCTGTAAATGGCAGTGTCTGGTTCAGGATAAAAAGTTTGAGTCCAGTCAGTGAAGGAAAGAAGAAAAACATCCCTCATTTGGGGCCAGCCAGCAACACTTCCCTAAAATGCAGGATGAGAGCCCTGTAGAAATCAGCCCATGGGCTCTCATATCTGAGATCGACTCTGCACAGCCCAAGGCACACCAATTCGCTTCATTACAGACCCAAGAGGAAGTGTGGAAAGCCTGAAGGCTGACCACAACTTAAACTGATAAAGTAGAACCTTCTATGGCAAACTTCGGAGGAGACAGCAACAAGGTCCGAGCTTTACAGGAGGCTGATCACCAATAGGGTCATCTCTTGGTAATTTCAATACAAAAGGAACTTCTGTGAATAACGAGTCAAGGGCCAAGAGAAGATTCCCATGCATGTGAGGCAAGTGATCTGGGGGGGTCACAAATTCTATCACAATGTCAAAATTCTCCCATGCCTACTTTTTTAGGTCATTTACAGGAAAATTACTTCCAAATACATGGAACATGTATTTGCATACATGGCCAACAGTAAGGAAGACTATAGGCAGTAATAACTTTCTCAGTTGCACCTGACCACCAATCTCAGGCCAATGGAAGCCAATAAGGCATGTAATTAAATGATTATTTCTACCCTGGTTTGGGAAAATGATACTCTGCCTTTAGACTCATGTTGTTTCTTCTCATTCAACAGATTTTTTTCCTTTTGCCACCCATTATAGGTAACATACCATGTGAATTTGAAGGCTGTTATCATGGCTTGACAACCAGGGGTCAGGGACAATGTACACAGAGCATGCAGGTTGGGGGTCCTTAAAGTCCCTGGTTTTTCTCAACCAACATGTGTCTTCTCCTCAACATGTGTCTAACCCTTCTTCTATGCTTCTGGAAGCATCTGAGTTAGGGTGGGGAGAGAAGGAGGAAGCAGAATTAGGGAAGGCTACAAACGAAGCTCAGATTCTTCCATTTCCCAGCAATCCAAGGAAACCAACAGTGAATAAGAGGTCTCATGAGCCTGCCTCAAAACTAAATAGCTCTTCGCCAATTGATTTCTTCATTTTTATAACTACTGGAATGCACATGCATGACTTACTGTAGTTAAGCTTACTTTTCTCTTCCACCTCCTAAGCAAAAACTGTCAGCTATAGGCTGAAAGCCAAGATTTCCCAAGACTGAGCCCAGGACAATAAGGAGGGACTTGAACATGCAAAGACAGCAGAGCCCAGGGAAGCTGTGGGTAGGTTCCGCTAGCACCAACAAAGGACAAATGAGTCTTGTTGGCAACTAGAGACTCCTTAAGTCACCACCACAGAGAGTTTGTTCTAACATGTACAAAAATGGGTGCATGAGAATATGACTAATTACTCACTTGGCTCTTGGTGGCCAGAAGGAAGCAATTAATGGCAAAAGAAAAAATAATAATAATAAAGATTTTTTTTTAAAAAAATCGGGATGTGTCAAGGAGTATGACCGAACCTGTAATTAATCTCCCCCAAAGGTATCATCTCCAAATAGGACCATATCAGGTACTAGGACATTAACATATAAGTGAATCTGGGGCTGCACAAACATTCCAATCTTAATAGCACAAGCTAAAAAGTATCAGTGTACCTCCCCACCCTCCCTACCCAGAACGGATGAACACTCAAACTGAAAGCCAAAGGGCATTAGAAAAGAGGAGTTTGTTTAATCTACCTTCTATGTGCACTAAATGCCTGATAAAGGATCATGGCACACAAGAGGGCCCTGGCCTCGGTGTGTTATTATGAGGTGTGTGCGTGTACACCTAAAGCAAGTACAAGTCCCTTCTATTTTCCTTGAGACAGGTGCATGCACCAGGCTAGCTGACACAGGAGCTTCTGTGGATTCTCCTGTCCCCACATTCCATTTCACCACAGAAGCACTGGGATTACAGTGGTGCACTACTGCATTTGGTTTTATGTGGATTCTTAGATTCCAACCTCAGGTCTTCATGCTTGTGCCCTTTAAGGATTGAGCCATTCACATTCTCTTTATTTTTAACACATTGGAGCGTTAAGTATGTCTGAAGATCTTGATACACTCATGAAGCATTTAAATCATTGTGATGGTGGTAGCTGCTTAGCACTCAAGAAAACACAGATAGAAGAGTAATTGGAAATGCCCTTCATAAACGGAATGTGGCAAAAGAAAACTGACAGACATCTTGGTCACTAGTGACAAAGGATGTAGTCCTCAAAAATATGGTTTGTTTTGGGGAATATGAGAGCACTTCAACTCTATGAATCATGAACTCTTGAAAAACAAAACCCTGTCCTTGACAAGTTTACCAGCTCTGACAATTTTACTGCTCTAAAAAATATATACAGCCATGAGCCTCACAAAATTGTGGTCATATGATACAGCAGAAACTGATAGTCATCTCCAGTCCCCATTTGTACTCTTCCTCTTTTTAGAAAAAGAACACTTTGTTCCCCCACTGGTGAACAGAACAATGACCACGGCTCTCATCTGTGTGCACATCAGAAATCCCAGTATCTGTGAATATGTTCCTCAACACTGCAAAAGAGACTTCGCAGATGTGTTACATTTCAGATCTTGAGATGGTGAGAATATCGTTGATGAGCTAGCTCAATGGGCCCTATGCTATCCCAGAAGATTTTAAACGATGCAAGGGGAAGGCAGAAGAGCCAGCAGACGAGAGGTGATGAAGGAAACAGAGGGCATGGTGATGTGAGGGGGTGGTCACTTGAAGCTGGGAAAACTAAGAATGAGGATCATCTCTATCATGAATTTCTGAACTCCATAACTATGAGATAGGTCTGTGTTGTTTAAGCCACTGAGTTTTTTGTAATTCGTTATGGCAACAGAAACAAGAACTCCCCTACCATCAGGTTTTGTTGGCACATGGTTGTCCAGCTGGAGATTATGGTTCTCTTTTAATTTTATTTTTATTCATGTGTATGCATGTGTGCTCACATAGAGGTACCTGCAGTGGCCAGAAGAGGATACAGGATTCCTGGGAACTGGAGTTACATGTGATTGGGAGCCATCTGATGTTGGTATCAGAACCAAATCTCAACTCTCTGGAAGAGCAACAAGCAGTCTCAACCACTGAGCCCTTTCCCCCGACCCCTGGAGATGACCTTTCCATAGACATGTGCAACTGCATTTAAGACCGTCACTATATTCATGCCGCGGGGTGTTCTTGCCATGGGAATAGCTGATAGTGATGAAAGCAGCTTCCTTAACAAAGCAACACTGCCATGGGGTAGAAGGTGCACTGGTGCTGAGGAGTCAGAATCAACTATGCCAATAACAGAGGAGGCTGGTTCCAATGCCCTTGCAGAGAGAGCGTAACATTTTGACCCCCGAACTGTCTTGTGATCAGCAGTAGCGTGAGAAAGAAGACGACTATAACACCTTTCAGGGGGCAAGGGAGGTTCTCTGGGAAAGCAGCTTAGATGACATCTCAATATATCTGGGATAGCAAATATTGTTGAGAATGTGAGCAGCAGAAATGTTTACACTTTGGAAACACACAAATTTGAAGATCAATTAAAAATTGCCTTCTAAAACTGAATGTGCACATATTTTTCCTTTGTTTTCTTCTTCATTCATTGGTTAGCTCATTCATTCATTAGTCAAGAACAAACGCTTGTTGCACACACTCTGGAACTCCACCAACTTGAAACCCATCAAAATCACTCCTTGCTCTCATTTTTAAGTACACACATTTTACATGTGTGCCAGAGACATCTGGAAGAATGGTGATAAGAAAACGCTGGAAGTGATGTGTCTAGCAGCTGGAGATGGGACACACACACACACTGTGACATACTCAGACAATGGAAAGAAGAAAACAAATGAACTCAAAAGCTAGACACAACAAGCAAGTCTCAAGTCTCTGCAGTTTCAACTGCAGTTATCAAACTAAAACCAAGCAAAACCATGCCATTGTTGTGAAGAGATAAATATGAAAATGATAAAACTATTTTTTCTGAAATGGGAAAGATGACCTTTAAGAAGACTCCTAGGAGAAGTTCTCTCCAGGTCAGAGAGAAAGAAGGACAAAGATCAAACACAGGCATGTACCATGTGAGTTCTCACAATGAAGAACAGGCTCACAATCACACATTGACAATGATGTCTGCTACAGCCCACAAATATCCCATCTGCATCCAGAACTGCTCTTGATACCTTGCAGCATGAGAAAAGGACTCAATGAGAACTGTATGAAGGACAGATTCTCCCTGTGCTTTGGACACAGAAGAAAAAACTGGGAGCCATGAGTATATATGAAAGATTCCACCAAGCGCCTGTCACAAAGCCAAGCAACTTCATCTCTGAAACACCATCATGCCTCTATGAGTGTTGATTTGAACTTCGGCAGCTTAATTTATGCTTAATTTGTGAATTCATTTCAGGTTTATACTTGTAAATGAGCTAAAAGCAAAATCAGTTTATATGTAGTTAAGTGCCTGCATTTTCAAGTAACATTATTATTATATAGTTTAAAGCAATTAAAAGGAAATTCTGACACATGCTAGCAGATGGATAAACCTTAGAGGTAATATGCTGAATGAAATAAGCCAGTCACAAAAGAATCCGCGAACTCACAATATGATTGCATCTATCCAAGGTATAAAGAAGAAAATTCACAAAGATCTGAAATAGAATTATACCTACCAGAAAGACAGTAAGCGTTTCACTTAGGAAAGATGATGGTGTTGGGGTGAATGTACTTAACAACAGTGAGCTTCATACTTGGAAGTGGAGTGTGTGTGTGTGTGTGTGTGTGTGTGTGTGTGTGTGTGTTACATATGTGCCACAGTTGGTTCTTGCTTTCCTCCTTCTTAAGGCAGGGCCTCTCTTGTTGTTTCTGCTGAGTACTCCAAGCTAGCCACCTGGAGAGGTTCTAGGCAATTCTCCTGCTTCCCCACCCCCACCCCCAGAAGTGCTGGGACTTCAGATACGTACCACCATACCTGGATATTTTTACATGAGTTCTGGGAACTGATCTTGAGTCATCAGGGTCATGCAGCTATGCACTTTCCCCTGCTTAAGCCAGCTCCCCAGCACCCAAAGCAGTACGTTTATGCTATGCATACCTTACCACAATAAAATAAATAAATGCTAATAAATGCTCAAAATTTTAAGGCAAAACAGGGGCTCATGGGAAATATTTTCCTTGTAAGGGGAACTTCAGCATTAGTTATTTGAGCAAAGCTAGTTTTATTTTCTCTAAATCTCCAACTAGGAGGGAGTTTTCGCAGCCACTGGAGTTGGTTAAAGCTCAGAAAAGTGTTTTCGACTCCGCTGGGATTTCCTGAAAGGGACACTTTTCCTTCTTTCTGGATAAGCAGAATTTGCTCAGAGGTCTTCTGTTTCAACTACTGTGTTTGTGGTTCCTGAAATGACCACACCCACAATTTCCTCCCAATTAGTAAAAGGAAAGTTAAGCAAAATGTGGCCATGGGTGAAACTTCAGATTATCTTCCAGTCCCTATGTCTAAAGCTTACAGTTAACAAACACCCAATAAACACTTGCCTATGTTAATTGAATCCCAATATATAACAGTACCAAGTCAACTATTATGCTTACCCAATAAATTCACAAGTTAGAGTTAGAATTTGATAAGGGTAACGGAAGAGAGGATATAGCACACATTACTACTAAGGCTTTTTAACATCTATAAGTTTTACAAGTTTCACAGAAATTTGCCCTTGGAAGGCCATCATAAATATTCAACTAGCATTTTAATCAAGTATGTGAGCTGACATTTAGTGGATACTTGGGTAAGCAAACAAATCATTTACATAAGATTGTCCATTAATAAAACTAATTCAATGAGCAAGGCTTTGAGATGGTTCTCCAGACTGGGTCCTCGATGCTGGTTTCAGTCACTCATCTTGATCATCTTTGGAGCTTAAAGCTGTTTGTTTTTTAGTTTTGTGAGTGGATCTCATTCTGTAGTCCATGCTAGCCTAGAATTCACTTTATCGCTGAAGCTGGACTCATATTCATAGCAGTCCTCCTATAGCTACTCCCCACAGCCACTGCTTAACTCTTTTTTTTTTAGACAGGGTAGGTCTTACTATGTATGTCAGGTTGTCATGGAACTTGCAATCGATCCTCCTGCCTCTGCCTCCTAAGTGCTGAGATTACAGGCATGCATACCACCATGCCCTGCTTTTAGCATAAATTGTTTTTAGGCATGGATGGTGATCTGTAGTTGCTAAAAGCAAAGTTCCTGCAAATACCAGTCAAGTAGTGAAAAGGGAAAGAAGGAAGGGAAGGAGAAAGAAAGAGAAGGGAAAAAGCAAGCCCCCAGGGGTTTCACTTTTTCCTGTGTAAGAGCAATGGTAAATAACTATGGATGGTACCATGGGATGGGATAGGAAAGCATCCTATACTGCTTCCTTAGAGGTATGGAACAATTCATCTTCTCTCCACAGTAAGTCATATAGCTTCTTGAAGGAAAAAAAAATATATATACATATATAACATGAGGAGGACAAGTCTCCTACCAGGCCACAGGTAATAAACTAAAAAACCAAACTAAAGTCATTCTTGTTCTCATCCACACAGACCCTTCCAATTGCCGAGAAATCCTTAAATTCAAGAAATGGATATAAACGGCTATGCTGCCCACCACTTCATTTCCTTGTGGGTAAAATGGGGAAATACAGGAGCTGGAATGACTCCTCATCAGTTAAGTGTTTGCTGTTTTTGTAGAGGACTTGAGTTTGGTTCCCAGCACCCATGTCAGGTGGCCTACAACTTCCTATAACTCCAGCCCCGGGTGTTCCAAAGCCCCCTACTGGCCTCCACAGGTACCTGTCCTCATGGGCATATAACCACACATAGATAGACATATGCATAACTACAAAATAAATGTAAATCTTAAAAGGGGAAACAATTTTGCATCCTTGCTTATAATGAAAACATTACAGAAACAAAGTAAATGCTAGATGATGGATAAACTGTCACATAAATTAAGATACATGAGTTCAAATATTTACCTAAAAGTACCAGCTTAGAAGAGCACTATGACATTAAGTAAAAATACAAAGATATATATGTATGTGCACATATCATGTACATATAGTCATAATTATATACTAAAAATTCCCCAAAGAAATATCCTTGCTGGGCTTGAGATATGGCTCAGCAGGTAAGAGTCCTCCCTGAGCAAGCAAGACAACTTGAGTTTGGCTCTCCAGAATCCATGTGACATGAGTCTGTAATCCTGTGGCAAGCTGGGAGGTAGAAACAGGAAAATATTCAAAGCCCAGCGAATGTGGAGTATACGGCATAGCAGCAAAGAGCTACCCTGCCTCTAATGCAAGGTGAGAGCTAACACCCAAGCTTGTCGTCTGACCTCCAAATAATCATCCCACACTGACAAAAGTAAATATATATTTTTAAAGAAAAATACCAAAATAAAACTATAGGGATTGTATTAAGAACTGTATGGGTGGTTGATTGATGTTCTCCTGTTTGATAAGTTACTAATTTCTGCAATATAGCTATTACGTGTTTATAAATAAAAATTCTTTAAAGTTAGCTAACACTGGAGTCAGGAAACAACCAGTGCACTAGACTTCCCCAGGCCCTCAGTAGGAGATTAAGTCCTCCACAGTCCTCCTGAGAGAGGACACTCACTGCTTCCCTCGACTCCAGGCTGGCTGTCCACTGGGAAGAGCTTCCTCACACTAACCGCCCCACACTAGCTTGTCCTGCCTTTGAGGAGCCCTGCCTGCAGGGGCAAAGGGTGGATACTCTCCAAGCTTCCTCTCCCATAGAAAGAGCACACTTTAGACCAGAGATAAACAATATTTTCACTGGCTCCAAGACTGAGCCAAAAAGATAATGGTATCAGTTGAAAATCTGAGGCACATGTGAGTCCTCTGTGGGAGAGGGTTTAAAGGAAAAAAAAACAGGATGTGAGAGAGATGGGGGTTGTTGGAGACCAATGGGGTGGGAGAATGAAAAAAGAGAGGGGTTTCAAGGGCAAGAGCTGAGTTAGAGGAAGAACCAAGATTAGAAAGCTGTGGTGATGGCACACATTTCTAATGAATGCTAGCACCTGGAAGACTTGGGCAGAAATGCTATAAGTTAGAGGCTAGACTGGGATAAAAAGTGAGAATCTGTCTCAAAAATGGGGAAAGGGGTGACATGGAGAAAAAGAGATGTGATTTGGAAGGGGGGATGTGGGCTATGTACCGGATGGGAGGGGGAGAATAAGGAGGGTGGGGAAGCTGGGCATAATAGAAGGGCGGAGAGGAAGAAGAAGGAATGAACAGGAGTGAGGAAGGGGCTCAGGCTGTATGGGATGAGAGGTTGGGTGGACAGTGTGGGTGGGGCTTGGAGACAGGGTGACAGAGAGGAGATAAGGAGAAGAGGAACTATTTTTTTTTTAAAGTGGAGGAAGACAGAATGTGGGGGTGCTGGAAGAGCACAGGAAGGGAGGAAGGGAGAGAGAGATGAGGGACAAGAGGTGGTGAGGGAACAGAGTGTATGAGGGGTGAGAAGGCAAGAGGGAGGGAGAAACAGCCAGACAGAGGGAAGCTGGATAGGGGAGTCCCTTGGTCCCTTTTCCTGAGCTCACAGCAGCTTGAGGGGTTAATCCAGCAGCCTATAGCTGGTTTTCACAATAGCTTCATCTCTTCCTCCATGTAAAAACCCACAGGTTCCCTAAAATGAACCAGACAATGTCACAACAGGACTCTGTCCCCATGGAGTGCTGTCACCAAGCCAGCCAAGTGACTCCAAATATCTTTTAAGTGCCACCAACTCAAAACCAGAAACTGAACTCAGTTAAACAATACAGGCTCTCAAAGGAGAAACATGAAAACACACACACACACACACACACACACAATCAAGAGAATGATCATCTTAATGGTCACATCTCCACACAGGAGATGCCACACTGCCTTTCATAAGTCACCCCTTTGTTAAGAGAAAGATAGGACAAATGGACACTTGGCACTCCAGATATTCTGGCTGTGCCTGTCCCGAGGGATGTCCCACAAGCATCCCATCACATCAGGTGATGCTCTTCAAGGCAGGACTTCAGGGCTATCAATGTGTCACGGAACCTCTAGTACTTTGTCATATGTCTGCCACCAAGTAGGCCTCTTTAAATGTTTCCATGAGGATTACAACTAGGTACAGTCCTCCCTGGGTTGAAGAGCGTCCACCCATGTGCAGGGATGGATGGATTCAGTTTCCACTGGGCTCAGAGTTCACAAGTAGAAATTTGGAACTGAGAAGAAACCAAATGCATACATGGAAGCTCACAGGTAAGCTCTGTGAATAGGTTGCACAGAAAGAATGGGGACGAGAAGGAGAGACAGCCATTAGACTCTCCTTCAGCAGGCATCCTTGGGCTGCATGAGAGAATCTGAGAATAAATATCCTGTTTTCTGTATCAGTGGGCTCTGGGTATATACACACACACTCACACATGCATGCACACACATATTCATACATCAAGACCAATGAAAAGACAGTTCTTTTTTGAAAAGACAGTTCTTTTTTTTTAAGATTTATTTATTTATTATATGTAAGTACACTGTAGCTGTCTTCAGACACTCCAGAAGAGGGAGTCAGATCTTGTTACGGATGGTTGTGAGACACCATGTGATTGCTGGGATTTGAACTCTGCACCTTTGGAAGAGAAGTTGGGTGCTCTTACCCGCTGAGCCATCTCACCAGTCCAAAAGACAGTTCTTATCTCAGCTAAAAACTTAGAACTAGACCAGCTAAGAATTAGGATGAAGTCTCTTATCAGTTAAGAGCAAGGACAAGTCAAAGCTTCAGATTATAATAGTCCCTCAGAGAAGTCTTCCAAACATCATAATGTCCTGTCAAATAGGGTGAGGGAGCTAGGGATGCAGCTGACTAAAAGTACCTGTGAAGCATATGCAGTGTCCTGGGTTCTATCCCTACTACAGCAAAGATAAATGGATGGATGGATGGATGGATGGATGGATTCAGACATAGAATTGTAAAACACATCCTCAGAGAGCAAAAACCACAAATGAAGTAGAAATGTACTCATCCATCAATTGTGACATTAAGAAATTAGGGGGGAAATGGAGGTAACTATCTACCTCTATGAATGAAACCTCCCATGAAAGAAAACTCCAGAAACAAACTATCAATAATCTATGAGAAGGGTCATAGGATATCTGGAGGCCATGAATGGGAAATAGGGTCTTTTTGTTGTTTTGTTTTCTTGAGTCTCACATACCGAGGCCTTCCTCAAACAAAGTCCTCCACCATATCTAAATAAGGCCTTCCAATATTAGCATCATTTGTCTTTAGAATTTGGAATATTGTGGATACATAATTTAGTCCAAAATCTACCTTTAAAAATAGTGGTAAGTTGAGCTGGAGAGATGGCTCAGCAGCTATGAACACTAGCTGCTCTTCCAGAGGACCCAGGTTCAATTCCCAGCTCCCACATAGCAGCTCACAAATATCTGGAATTTCAGTTCCAAGGGTTCAGATGCCCTTGTGTGGCTTCTGCAGGCAATAGACATGCAAGTGGTACACAAATATACTATAAGTATTTTAATGATCATTAATCAATCATTTTGCATAGCAAATTTAGATCTTTAAGTACATGTAGTAACATATACACATAAAATTTAAAAAAATTTGTTAAGTTTGAAGACAAGCATAGTGGTGTATGCCTGCAATCTGAGCACTTGCAACATAGAGACAGAAGGATCAGGAGTTTAAGGAATCTGAAGCCAGCCTGGGATACATGAGAAATTGTCTCAAGACAAAATTACAGCAACAACAATAACAATAATAAGGTCTCAAGCCAACATTTGCAGCCCTTTTGCTAAGCAAGCAGGTTAGCAGAGTGTGAACTGTCCCTCCCTCTCAGTTTCTTGACTGACGACAATTTTCACCCTCCCAACTCCATTCCCAAGGACCCTCAAAAAATGACTTTCCTCCAGTTGTTGTCTAAGGGTCAAAAGTAGCTCAAACTCACCATCAATAATGAAAAACCCAACCCAACCTGCCTTGGGTATCCAAATTAATTCATTGATGGGCTGTTTCTGGGTTGCCATCTGTTTTCCATGGGATAATGTTTGGAAGTCAACATAGTAGCGGTGGTCCAAGTCACTCAGAAGGCTTGGGCAGGGTTATCTGTTGAGTCCTGGAGCTCCAAGACCAGCCTGGGTATCACAGTGAAACCTCTCAAACAACAGTAGATCACTGAAAACCAAGTTAAGTGGTTTAACGATCTCATTTCAATCAAGTTTTAAAAGGTGATTTTGTTTTGTTTTAATGACCAAGGTAGGAAAAAGGCAAACTTCATTCATGAATCCTCTCAAGCCAAATGAATTTCACTCAGAAGCAATGTGTAGACAAAGGCAGCTCCCAAAACTATCTGGTGAAGACAATGAAGATTCATAAGGAAGCTGGCCAAGGAGAGAGGGCAGCAAAGCAAGAAAGGCCTCTCCAGATCTTGTCCAAAACATCTTAGCAACTCCTAGTGATTCCCAAGTAACTCATGCCAACTGTTTCAGGATATAAAAACACAGAATGAGAGAACTAGCTGGAATAATTAGACAGGACACCAAGCTAATTACAAGTGCACAGGGAGGTGGCAGGTAATGGATAAAACTGGTATAGCCTCAGAGGACCAGACCTAGAATAGGGTTTCAAGTCTTCAAAGTCTAGAACTTTCCTAAGGAAAAAAATTCAGTATAAACACAAGAGTTGGTGTATACAGGCTGCAATCAGTAAGGAGCTAAAGTTTAAGGAGATGATAATTTAAATTGTCTATACATACTGTTCCACAGATCTAAATTTGCTATTCAAAATGAGTGATTAATGAGCATCAAAATATTTATAGTATATAATCTAAGATGGTGGGGGGGAGTAACAAGAGGAGCTGTACTTCATCTTCCCTCTCTGTCCCTTCACTTGGGGACAGGCTAGCCTCCTGGGTTGTCCCCACCACTTTCTTGGCTAATGGAAGGAAAAATATAAGCAAAGGGCCTGGCTTGCCAACTAAGCCCTCAACAAACAGTACATGAGTTTTATTATTACTGATTTTTTTCTTCCTAAAGCTAAATGTAAGCACAGTTTATCACTGAAGTAAAGAGCACCAACTATAATCTGCTTGGTTTAAGCATCCCCTAATGAAAAAGACAGACTTGCCCAAAAGACATGTATCCATATAACATGAGGACCAAGTTGGAAAACAAGTGCTCATCATGGACCAGTGACCCTTTGCTATGGGAGAGAATTGAAGGGAAGAAACTGTTGAGCACCATCAACCCTAGATGTGTGAAATCAAGGGATCAGTTTGGCATTGCAGGGTTTTCTCCCGGGATTCAGGCATTCTCAGTAAATCCCAGCGATTTCCAAATAAGCTACTACCTTAGCAATTCACACCAACTGTTTCAGGATATAACCATATAGCCACATTCTATCCTGGGGTGACAGGAATGTACATAGGGAAGGTACCTAGAGGGAAATCAAAAAAGTTTCTCCCAGAGGAAACAAGGGCCAAAGCATTTTCAAAACAACCAAACCATGTTTTCTTTTTCTTATATTCTTTTAGAAACCTCAAGTGGGTGCCTTTGGCCTTCAAACTTTCTCTAAGGTATCAAGCAGACCCAGGAGCCCCTAGAAGACAGGGACCCTGAGTTTCACTTTAGAACAGTACTGTGGAGGAGTGACCTTAAAACAGTGTTAAAGCTAGGCAGTGGTGCTGGTAAACGTTGTATTAATATACAATAAAAAGCACTAAAAAAAAGTGGGAACTTGACATTGACAGAGAACCTAGAAGTTGGGCCTGGCTGCTTCCTCGATAATTGAGTCAGGGGTTGCTGCTGGTGGCAGGGAGGCTCACACTATGCCTATGTGAGTCTCAGCCTCATCGGCAACTGGAACAAGCCATGACAGAAATAGTCCAGAGACTGAGAAATGCGAACCAGAGCCGGGGAGAATTTTCTATCTTGAAACTTGTAGTTCTTCATTGAGGTGTTACTCTTTAGGCCTCCAGGAGCTCTGGCAAACAGACCTTGCCAACCTACTTTGCCCAGGGGGTTTTAAAGAATCTCTGAAAATCTCTCTCTCTCTCTCTCTCTCTCTCTCTCTCTCTCTCTCTCTCTCTCTCTCTCTCCTCTCTCTCTCTAAATTCACAATCTCAGGAATTGCAAGTAGTAACCACACTGGGTGAAAGGGTTACTCAGTAATTCATTAGCATATGGCACTTGCTGTATGCCAGGCAAGGAGCCAGGGCAGTGAAGCCTGGGGGGTGGGGGGAGGTACCCAGTTGGAAATGACATACTTCAGACAAGATGAAGTATTGTACAGTAATCTTTGGAGCAGTCTTCACAATATGAATGAGGGGTATGGCAGCAACATAATGGCCCCCTCAAAAATCTTCATGTCCTAACCCTCAGAGTCTGTGACTCATTAAGTTAAGGCTCTTGAGAAGAGGATGGTACCCCCATTCTCAAGTGGGTGTAGTGAATAACAGTCTTTATACTGGGAAGGGGGACAGGATAAGATAGATGTGACCATAGGAAAGCAGAGGCAGGAAAGATACAGTTATGAGCCAAGGCAATCCAAGGAGCAATTGAAAACGAACAAGATGAGAAGGAAAATCCTACAGAAAGAATGCAGCCCTCCCTACACCTTGATATTGACCCTATAAAACGCATGTTAAACTCTGGACCTGTTGTTTGAAGCCACTATCTTTGTAATCATCTGTTACAGCAGCAACAGGAAACTCATAAGAGGCCTACTCCAGAGATATACTTAGGGTTCAACTAGAGATTGCAAGAGTAGTAGAGAAAAGTGGGAGTAAGAAGCCAAGAAAAGGGGTTCACAGACTCAGAAGGCAATTCAAGTTGATTCAAAGATTCTGAAGACTGTGAGTTTTGTGACTAGGAGACACACTGTTTATGAGTTACCATGGTATGGACATAGAGCACCATCAGTGCAGTGCCAGAGAAGTGAAGAGCAGTGAAGACCAAAAATGAAAATAACATATGCAAAGTGGAACTTGAAGATGGTATTTGAGTCTGTTTCCCATTGCTGTAACCAAATACCCTGGAATGGGTAATTTGTAAAGAATAAAGGTTTACTTGGCTTACTCTTCTAAAGGTTGGTAAGTCCAAGAACATGGCACTGGTGGTTGCCTGGCTCCTAGTAAGGGCTGTTCTGTTGCTTTATACCATGGTGGAGGACCTCAAAACAGGCTTCTTTCTGTTCTTACAAAAACACTAATTCCATCATGGAAGCTCACTCTCAATACTTCATCCATCCCTCTTTGTCTTACAAAGGCTCCAACTCTAAACACCATTAACATTTTTGGTAGATTAAGTTTTGAATACATAAATATGGAGGAGATATATTTGAAAACGTACAGCAAATGTCATTATTAATAATAAGCTTTTAAAACTCTAAAGTTTAAAACCAAAAGTAGAATCTTCAAGGAGGAAGAAAATGATACTTATGAATGGTCACTTACCCAGGAGAAACCAGGAAAATCCCAATCTGCTTAATACAAGTATGGTAGGAAGAATATTGTTGCTTCCCAACTGCTCAGATACCCACAGCCTAATGCCCAGAACAGCTTGTTATGAACAGAGTACTTCAAATACTCCAGTGGGCAGGGAGCAAGCATCTGAAAGGCAAGGAGCTTGGGTACTTGGCCATGTTATCAGAACCAGAGCTGGCAAGATGGTTCAACAGAGACTTGCTGTCAATCATGACCCCCTGAGCTCCATCCCTGGTACTTAGAAGACAGAAGGAGAGAACTAATTCCTACAAGTTGCCCTCTGACCGCCACATGTACATCATGGTGCATGTGTATGTATATGTGAAAATTAAAATTTTTTGAAAAAAACAAAACAAAACAAAACAAACCTTCTTGGAGGACTTATTCCAATGCTGATCGGAGGACCCCCATGTCCAGAATCTCTGCTTTTGTGGGTCTGCTGGAATTACTACTGAAGGATTTTGTCACTCAAGTAATCCCAAGGCACTGCCCTCTGAAAACCTTTGTCAGTAGCTCTCCTCTAACACTGTAAGGATTCTGTCATTTTCTGGTACTGTTTTTTTCTCACGTTCCCAGTAGCCTGCTCTGTATTATTCCATATATTTCCTGGTATAGCTTTCCAGTTGCTCATTTTCTCAATATTAAACAAAAATTCCAAGACTACAGCTAACTGATATTAAAGTGACAGTCATGGAGCATACCCTAAAAAGTCTTGCTTCTCATCCACAGCCTCTGGTCAACTTTGAGAACTAGCAAAAGGGATCCTACTGTTGGGAAACTGGCTGGGTTCTCATAGCCTGGGTATACTGTTGAAGAGCCAGAGTCCTAGCCTCAGGCAAGGCCACCTTGTGATCAGAACAGGACCAGACACAAACAAAGCTACCCTGTAATCAGGTTTGAACATAGACAGAACATAAGCTTTGTCCAGACCACAAATGTGAGCAGACATCCTTCGGTCTTGCTAACATGGATGCCTCCTGCTCTCTACCAACCCCTATTTGCCTGGCTCCGATTTCTCCCTGTTCTAGAGAGAAATTGCTAAAATATTCTATCACAGAAGAAGTCCTGGCAGCTTCCACTCCCCCCCCAAACCACCTAACCCAGGTAAAAACCTCAAAGTCAGCCTCTCTCATACCCTCTTGCTCATAAGCACCATGGTCCGCATGGTGTACAAGGAGGCGAAAACTCAGCTTGTCGAATTCCAGGTGTCTTCCCAGGAAGGGTGGGTGGCGGGAGGATGGTGATGACTCACACTCTCCTCAAAGACATTATCTTCACCAGTTCCCCAGCCTCCACCAGATTCTTCTTCTCTTCTTTCAGGAAACCTACTATAGCTTTTACTTACACGCTGCCACAAACCTTGCACTCAAAATCCTCCACTAGACTGCAAAGTTTAAGTGGGTAAGTCTAAACGCACCATGTACCTGTTTCATGGCACAAAGCTGAAAATCGATACCTGAGATGGATGGATAGATGAACAAATATTCATCACTGCATGGAGTATACTTCAAAAAACTAAGAACCGAAGCATTATGAATGAATATGAGTAAAGCAAAGGTAACTAGAGAGGTAAATGACCAAAGTCTCTGCAACCGGCAAGGGTTCACTCAAGCCATGGGTTATGAAAAGTAAAGGAGAGAGCCCTTTCTTCCATGTATAATTCAAGACTTGTTTGTGAAAGGCATAGCATTGCATTCACTTTAGCTTTCTTTTAGCATAGTTAACCACTGACATGGCATTGCCCCAAGCTGTACAAACTTCGCTGTTCCTCTGGAAAGCCTTCAACAGAAGTCATTTGCTTGGCTTGCAAACCCTTCACTCCTCCAGATTTGGGTCACAGGACTTGCACTGCTCTAATCATAAGAGGCTTTCCCTGTGTCTGGCAATGTAGGCCCCTCCCAGTTGGGTAAGAGACCACTGCACAACCAGCCAGCTTCACTTCAGGGTTAGGGATTGTGTGACTTTCAGTTAGTGTTTAGATCAAGGACTGTATGATATGATTGGATTTTGTTAGCCATCAGCAGGAAAATCATCGTCAGGCCAAGCAAGCATATCAATTGACAAATAAGAGAAATCTTCTGAAAACCAGAGAGCTTTGGAGAAAGGGACTGTGTGCATGTGTGTGTGTATCTGTCTCTGTGTGATGTGTGTGTCTGTATATATGTGTCTGTGTGTGTGTGTGGTGTGTGTGTGTGTGTGGTGTGTGTATATGTGTGTGGTGTGTGTGTGGTGTGTGTGTGTGTGTGTGGTGTGTGTATGTGGTGTGGTGTGTGTGTGGTGTTTGTGTGGTGTGTGTGTATGTAGTGTGGTATGTGCGTGTGTGTGTGTGTGTGTGTGTGTGTGTGGTGTGTGCATAGAATCCCAGCACTACTAGGTTTTGCTCTTAGAAAACAAATAGAACCAACTATTAAATATCTGTACTTCATTGCAAATATACCACTAAGGACACTTTAGAAAACAGCAGGTGATTTTTGTCCACAAACTACAAGCACCCTTAAATCCCACTTAGGCACATTATAATGAATTAAATGGCATTCATTTTACTCTTGGTGCCTTTACGTATGAACTCCTGAAATAAATAATAATTGGTTGCTACACCCCTACTTGCATAATGGCTACAATTTTAAAATGATCCTGGATAAGGCTGTAAATTGCAGAAGCACTCCCTCATTTTCTTAAGAGAGCCTAAAGAATGCAAACAGTTTAGATCTCAATGATAAACAGGTCTGCTGCTGCTTAAAGGAGCCTCCATCCTCTTTCCATTGAGATCTACAAAGCAGAGCCTGCCTATGCAGACCAGCAACTTCTTTTTGTGTACAACTCTTTCAGTGATCCACCCCAAAGGAAAAGTGATCCCAAACCGGTCCTTATCACCTCAGGAGAAAGCAGTGCATTTCCATAATGACCTATAAGGGTTTTAAAGTATTTTCTTTTGTCAATGGGCTAAGTCATCCTCATCAAGGCAAAGCAAGAGTATGAATTAAGTGTTGTGTTTTCCACACAGTTTCATGCCATCCACCCATCCATTCGATATTGATTCTGAGCCGGATCTACACCAGGCATGGAAGAAAACCCATTCTGAGCAGTACCATACAACACAATGCTGTCCCAACGGTCACTGAGCCTCAGGTAGAGGAGATAAATGTTAAACACACTAGAATATGTCGTTCTGATGTGGAAGAAAATGTCATATGATAAAGGAACTCATTTAGACTTAGAGTGCTGTGATCATCAGAAAAGGGCACTTAAGCTGAGAGGCCACCCAGTCATTACCTCTTTGACAAAGGGAAAGACATTTTGGTAAACAATCACAAAAGGGAAATGAACTTCACTGATGAACAACTTACTGGGTTAGACCTCTCCTCCAGCCTGCTGTGTATGTATGAGCACCCTTTGACTCCTGCCTATTTCTTGCTGACTGGTGTAAGATCCTATTATCTGCATACAAAAAAAAATTTCACTTTATAACCATTTATTATAATGTGCAAACTGCTATGCTTGGCCTAGAAACACCCCAAAAATCATCTGCTAGAGGCATAACAAGCAAAGTCTGGCCACGAGCAAGGCTATTACCTAGATAAAGCAAACGTTTGCTAGAGACCAGACAATCACAAGTCCTTTGCTCAGTAAAGTGCCAGTTCCTCTGGGCAGTAAGGTGGTTTCCACACTGTAAGGTCTATAATAAAAAGGACCCAGAAGACCTAAGGTTAGCTGCCTACATGGAAATTATGCTTGCTAGGTACATCAAAAACTGGATCACCATTTCCAGTTCCTGGCCCTGCAGACTGAGAGGAGGATATAGGAAGTAGCCTTTGAGTGTAACAAAGTGGAGAGGGGTTCGGCGTGGGGGAAGACAGAGTGAGAGGTGGAGGCACAAGTGGAGCACATGAAGAGCTCAGGACCCTGGGACAGCCCGCCATGCCCGGTACTGGGGCGTTTCCTTACCTCCCACCACTGGCATCATCTGGCAGTAAGGACAATCTAACCCTCTCCCAAAGACCCCGACCTTCAAGGTTCTTCTCAGGCTGGCCCAGAGAGGCACCAAGAGCCCTGTACCGGGCCGGAGCCCACCAAATCCTGGTACCCAGATCCGCAGCGCCGGGGAGGGTGCACTTGGGTGGGAGAATGGCAAAGACAAAACTCTCCCCGCCCACCCGAAGAAGCCAACCACACCCCCTGAATCCCTCAACCCAAGCAGCCCCCGAGCCAGCCCCCCGCGATTCTCAGCTCAGGCCCCCTCGGGTTCCCATCCGTGCTGCGCGCGCGGGCTCCGCGGGGACACTAAAGCAAGTGAGAGTGAATTGGGGTGCGCAAGGCGAGGGAGGGCGCTCTGCGCGTTGTCACTCTCCCGGCCCTGCTCCAGGGCGCCCTCCCCGGGTCCGCGGTCCCGGGATGGGCGCGCCAGCCGACCCCTACACACAGATGAGCTGAAGGTTCACACGGCCCCTGCACTCACCCATTGGCGCCAAGAGGAGCCGAGCTGCCGAAGCAGCGTGAAAGTTGGCGGAACCGGGCGTTGGGTTCGGAGCGCCGAGGTCGCGGCGCAGGGATCGGGGGCGCGAGCGTCGGGACGCGGCTGCCGCTGGGCCGGCTTCTTCCTCAGCGGTGGTGGTGGCAGCTCAGCGCCGCCCGCTACTGCCTCTGCTGCTGCTGCCGCTGCTGCCCTGGGGCGACTCCTGCTGCTGCTGCTGCTGCATCGCGGCCCCGCTGTACCCGGCTGCTCCGGGTTTCCTGCTCTCTGCGAGTGGAAATTGCGAAAAAAAAAAAAAGAGAGAGAGAGAGAGAAAGAAAAGAAAAGAAAAAAAAAAGCACCGCCCAGCCTAGTGCCCTGCAGCCGCCTCGGAGCCTGCTCTCCCCTCCTCCCCGCCGTGGCGAAGCTCAGCGGCTCCGCCCGCTCGAGAGGCGCGGCCGCCAGGCGGGGGCGGGGCCGAGGGGCGGGGCCCGAGCAGTGTCCAGCCCGACTCCGGGGCTCGTCCTCTGTCGGCGGGGCTCGGCCGCCCCCCTCACCTCCGCCTCTGTCCCGGCCGGAGCTCCGCAGCGGGTCGCTCCCTATCCGCCTAGGCTCGGCTCACGCCCCGGGAAATGCCGCGAGACTCCTCGAGACTGGAGGAGATTTAGGGGGTCCGTGGGGGTGGGGGCGTCTGAGTTGTGGGGCACGTGGAAAAGGTGGATTGAAGGCGGAACCCCGGGGAAGGAGGGCTGGGGGAGGGGAAGCCGGTGGCAGGTGAAGAGCGGGACACCTGCTGGGTTATTAACAGGTGACACCCCTTCCCCGCGGGAGAGACATAGAGGAAGAGGGCTGCTAGCAGGGGGATGTAGGAGGAAGGGGCCTTTGGCTGTGGCTTTGGAGTACTGGCAGACCAGGCGCGAGTTTGGAGCGAAGGAAGTACTGGGCTAGAGGTGCCCAATGAGAAGAAGGACGCAGTCAGGCTGCTGAACCGGTCCGCTGCTGGCCACCGCCCCTCCCAGAATTAGACCCTCCTTACACCTGACCCAGTGGTACCCGGACCAGGTGTGGGGCTCTGCTGCTTAGGAATGTTTCTAGGTCCAGAGACAAAGATTGGCTGGTTCTCCATCAGGCATCACTGTGCTCTATTGATCCTCAAACCTGGATAGACAACAATTTTAAGTGGACACTAAAATGAAAATAGAAATTCATAGGAATTCCTGGGCAACTCACGAGCTCCTTTTTTGGAGTCCATTCTCCACCACACCTTTCAGCCAAAGAGACTTGCCTGAGACCGCATTCATTGAGCAGTCTGTTGTTTCCTTTCCACTTTCCACCATCTGGTGGTAGGAAGAGATAGTGAGCTAGACTGGAGACAAAATAGGCAACAGGGAAAGTGAGACAAGAGAGAAATTAGATCATTGGCCCCTGCAAATGGAGGCTGGGGACTTGTGAACCCAGAGGTGAGAAATAAAAGCTGACCCCATGCCCAATGGAGACCTGTCTTGCATACCCTGTGAATAAATAATAATAATAATAATAATAATAATAATAATGCAGCATCATTTGTATATTGGATCAAACCCTAAAATTTCTGTAGAAATATGTTGGAGGGTGGAGGGGGTATCTCAGTCATAAGGCTGAGGCAAAGAAGATGGTGCTATTAATGAGTTCTGGCTTAAAGGCTAGCCTGGGACACAGGATGATCCTGATGAGTAAGGAGGAGGGAAGAGGAGAAACTTTCAGTCAGGGCTTTAAAAAGAAGACTAGCAGCAGCATCCTTCTCTAGATACTGGCCGTGTGTCACAGCAACCTAGACGAATCAAGATACAGGAGGCTCATCTGTACAGTGGTCCTGCTTGTTACAGGCCCTGACGCATCCACGCTCTTATTAAGACAATGAAACCTTCTGATCCTGTAGTTGACAAACACTGAGACTCAGAGCTTAAGTTAACCTGCTGTTAGTAGAACATTCTCCCCTCAATGCAACAAGAACTGGTCTGAGATGTATCTAATTCTGAAAGTGGCTGTCTTGGCTAAGCTCCAGATTATTAGACCATTCCCATTCTCTCTCTCAGTCCCCCCCCCAAAAAAAATGGTTAGGCATGTGCTCAATATGGAAATAGCTGAGCTAGATTTATGGTGGCCTGGCACACAGGGTGCTGAAGATTTGTGATTGCTGACCCTTGTATTCTCAGAGTGGTGAGTCAAAAATGATGAAGAACCAAGTTCAATTCCCAACAACCTCATGGTGGCTCACAACCATTTGTAACTCCAGTTCCAGGGGATCTGATGCCCTCTTTTGATTTCTGTGGGCACTACACAAAGGTAGTGCATATCCAGGTAAAACACCCATACAAATAATGTTTTTTTTTTTTTTTAAAGAAATGAAGTCATTGAACACTGTTGAAGAAATCTACCAGACTTACCTGGACATCACAAAGTCCAGTGAAGCCAGTTCCACATCCAGCAAGGGACTCTAGAGAGAACAAGCTTGCTTTTTCTGCTTAACATTAGTCTCAATCTTAGCCTTCAAATTGAATTGCTTTGCCAACCTCACAAGGACAAAGATAGGTCCCTTGTAGTTTTGAGTCTTGGTCTGTGTTTTGTATGGTCCAGAAAAGGATCTATGATAGCTATACTTTCCATTTGTTGACTCTAGGAAGTATATAGCAAGCCAAAGTAAAAGAATGGATAGCAAGAGATAGATAACGGAACATCATCAAATCAGGTACATACAACACCTATTTCTAGCAGAAACTGACTCAGGATGTGGAGGGAGTCAGTTGGAGTCCCTGGCGTCTTTTTCCCATAGCTGGCACTTTTATATCATGGGATAAACAATAGTGATGACCTCTGTTGGAAATGGTTCCCAAGGACACAGTGGTTTAACTCTTGGGCTGTTTTCCTATAGTCTCACTCCTGACAGAGTTAGGGGAAGCAGCCCAACCCTAGAAAGTGTCCTCGGGTGATGCTTTGAAATAAACATGCTTGGGTATGAAGTGGGGGCCAGGGGGCGGCCCCAAATCCAGAGCCAACTTCTCAGTGACCAACCTCAAAGAGCACAGGTCCATTTTGCCAATATAATGCTCATTAAAGTCTACCTCAAGGATGCTTTGTTTTTGTGGTGCTGGGGCTTGGACCCCATGAGTGTGTGAGTGCCAAACAACTGAGCTGGAACCCAGCCTAACTTCTCTTTCTTGATCTGAAGACCTCTCACTCCTATTCCACAGTGTCCTGCAATGACAAACTCTGCATTTTCTCACAAAAGAAAGACTGATAATAAGACTTTTTTTTTCTTGAGGCATGCCCTGCCTTTAATGCCTTAAGTCAACCAATTGTCGATACTATTCAAAACTTGAGAATTTTTCATCTTTGGTTTCTCTAAATTATGAATGAGCATTCCTTTTCCCACTTATTGTTCCGTTCTTCTGAATCATTCCTATTGTCCTTTCATCTTTCTTTGAGAAGCTCTTGCTGACCAGCACAAGAAAAGTGAACGTCAAGATTCCAGTCCAGCCACTGACATGAATACAAGTGTAATTCTGCATCCTGCCTCCTTCATACAAGCGAATCTTTTAAACAGAATAGCTAATGCAGGATTTCAAACATAACCCAAATTATGTTAATTCATTTCATGAATATTTCTAGAGAAGTACAATTGTATTTAATACCACAGCTTTGTCCCACTGAACTCCCATTTCTACCAGAACAGATAATGGGTTTGGAAAATGAAAAGTATCTGACTTGTCCCATTAAAATGGCATCACATGATTAGAAAGACACCACTGTGTTGCTCAGTGGTAGCAACATTCGGGATAATAATTGAAGGCACTTGAGCCTTGGCTTCTCCAGCACTTACAACCTGTCATACTTGCTCTCTCCCTGGGCTCAGGCTTGACATCCGCAATTTACATGTAATGAATGATACTTTGCTTTGATAACCTTTAATACCATCTTTACATTAATATAAATTGCATACTGAGTGCTTTACAAAAGACAGTCATTATAGAGTACTTTTGGTGAGCTTTATGGAACACAAATCTCACGGTGCCAGAAAGTAAAGACATGCTTAAGAAAAATGATGAAAGGTGTCCTAAAGACCAAAGCTGAAACAGAAAATAAATTCAGTTGCTGGAGAGATGGCTGCACTTAAAGAGTGTCTGTCACCCTTCCAGATAACCCAGGTTCGGTTCCTAGTACCCATATCATGTGGCTCACAATCACCTCTAACTCTAGTTTCAGGGGATCTGGTGCCTTCTGGCCTCCATGGGCTTACATACAGTTTACATACATACACTAGGGTACACACATATACACATACATAAAAATAATGAAATCTTTATTTTAAAAAAGAAAAAAAGGTATTAACAAATCATCCTTGCAGAGAGATTCCAATAAATAAAAAAAAGCATGAAGATGGGGCTGGGGGGGGGGAAGCATCGCTAGAATTCTAAGATAGGCCAGTCATTACAGTTCATACCTGTAATCACAGCATGCTAGAGAGACTTAGGCAGAAGGATAGTCACAGAATTGAGGCTAGCATGGGCTACATAGTGAGTTCCAGGCCAGCCTGAGCTATGGAGTGATATCCTATCTCAAAAACAAAAGAGGGTACTTGGCTTAGATTTTACTATTGTGAACAGAAACCATAACCAAGGCAACTCTTATAAGGATGATATTTAACTGGGGCTGGTTTACAGGTTCAGACGTTCAGAGGTTCAGCCCATTATCATCAAGGCAGGAGCATAGCAATGTCCAGATGGACATGGGGCTGAAGGAGCTGAAAGGTCTACTTCTTGTTCTGAAGACAGCTAGGAGAAGAATGGCTTCCAGGCAGCTAGGAAGAGGGTCTTAAAGCCCATGCCCACGATGACACACTTCTTCCAAACAAGGCTACACTTCCTAATAGCGCCACTCCCTGAGCCAAGCATAATCAAACCATCAGTGCTGGAGAGATGGTTCAGCAGTTAATAGCTTTTACTGTTTCAAGGGACCCAGATTCAGTACCCAAATATCGGCTCACAATCATCCTTAATTATTTCCAGTTCCAGATAATCCACTGGCTTTTTCTGACCAATTATGACTCCCGCATGCAAGTGTGGCACACGACCACGTACATGCATGTGCATAAGTAAAATGTGAAACAAAACATGACTGCAGTAATAGTTGGTGCAAGCACAGTCTAACTAAAGTTCCCAAATTAGTGGGTGAAAGTTTAAGTATAACCAGGGCACTTGCACACCCTCAAAAGTATTTGTCCCCATAAATGTCTTCAGACTTGCAATGGGGGAAACTAGTAACTTCCCAGTGGGGAATGGCAGACAATCACCCTTTTATCACGTGAGCAAGGTCTGCTCTCCATGAATTTGAGACAGTCTTTTCCATTCTTCTTTTGCATCTTGTGTGCACTGGGTTAAAGGTAATTTATGTCAAGGTCAAAAGCAGTAGTGTATTGCATTGAGCAAGCTTGAGGCTGTCTTTGGAAGAAGCCACTTTCCCTTTCTCACTGACTGTGAATCCTTCCCAAGGAATACCAGAGAACAGAGTTTACCCAATCTGCAGAAGGCAGAAACTATCCAATCAGAGCTGGTCTTTCACGGCATGGCTAAATCATGATTTTCTTCAAAAGTTTCTCTAGCAAGGGAAGCACACACCTGTAAACTGTTACACATGTTCTTGTGTGATGACCTGTATTTGATCCCCAGGACCCACATGATGGAAGGAGGAACCCCAACTCCCAAAAGTTATCCTCTGTCCTATGTATGTGTTGTGACACATGTGCACATGCATTGCATGCATGCTCTCAATCTCTCTCTCTCTCTCTCTCTCTCTCTCTCTCTCTCTCTCTCTCTCTCTCTCTCTCAAACAGAAATGTAACAAAATTTCTAAAAAAAATAACCAAGTAATCCACTTCAAAAACAAATAGTTATAGCAAATTCTTATCTAGAATGGACAAAAGAAGGGACTGGGGAGTTAGCTCAATCAGTAGAGCACTCATTAAGCAAACATGAACACCTGTGTTCAATTCCCAGCACCCACATTAAAAAGAAAAACCTGAGCACAGTGGTGCATCCTTTTAATCCCAGCACTGGCCAAGGAGGGATAAACTCATCCATGGGGCTTGTTGGCCGGCCAGTCTAGCTTAATCAGCAAACACTAAGTCTGAGTAAGAAAGCCTGTCTCAAGAAACAATGTGGATGTTTCTTGAGGAACAACACCCAAGATTGTCCTTTGACCTCCACATGCATGCTCATATTTGTGTACAAATACCCTCCAATACACACACACACACACACACACACACACACACACACACACGTGAAATGCACAGAAGAGGCCAAGTACAGAGAGGAACTTGTTAACATTTTCCCATCCCTTTTCTTCAACATTGCTTTGGCTAAGCAAATTGGGAAGACAGGCCTTGGAGAGTAAGAAGGAATGTGACTTCTACAGCTTTCTACTCATGCTACTGCCCATTGCTAAAAAATTATAGGAAAATAGTATTTTCACAATTAAGATGCAAGTCGAAACATAACCAGAAGAAATTCTGGAAGCAACATGCTCCTTTGTGAGAAAAGTTGATATTCAACATGGGAACATGGGAATAAACATACAGATTTTTTTTTTCGGCAACTATGTCACCCTGGCTTATCCAGAACTCACTATGTATGATCAAGCTGATCTTAATCTCACAAAAAATCACCTGCCTCTGCCTCCCCATGTGGGATCCAGTGGATCTCAACCTTCCTAATGCTGTGACCCTTTAACACAGTTCCTCATGTTGTGCTGACCCCCAACCATAAAACTATTTTTGTTGCTACTTCATAACTATAAATTTGCTACTGGTATAAATTTTAGTATAAATATTTGTGTTTTCTGGTGGTTTTACGAAACCCTTGTGAAAGGGTCATATGACACCCCCTCCCCCCCAAAAAAGGGGTCACAACCTACAGGCTGAGAACCACTGGATTGTGCCACAAGCAGGCCAATTACTTTAGGTGGACACTGCTAAACTGAGAAGAAGGAGCCTTTTATCTTGATGACCAATAATGATATGCTGATAAAAGCTGACCTGCACAAGTGGGTTCCCCTCCCCACTCCCGAACTTTAGCAGTTAAGTTCAGGGGCCCCATCAGAGGCCAGGTTACACCTGAGCTGGCTCTCTAGGCTGTACAGAGTGTTGTGTTCCACAGTTCCAGACAGGGGTAAGGGAGAACAACTAAGAATGCCCAGAGTCTGGGGAAGCAGGGTGCCTTGCGTGGAAGGGGTGGGGGTGCAGCCAGATGTCAGGTCTAAGCCGAATGTGACCAGGACTCTACAAAAGTGGGCAGCAACAGAAGTCCCCAGGCACCCACTTGGCTCTGCTAGACTGCTCCCGAGGGGGAAAGCGTTGGGGAAAGTGAAAAGGCAGAAAGAGGCCACAGCAACTAAAGGTCAGCGCTGTGAACAAGAGGAGTGGCTATTTGAAAGCCTTTTTCTTTTAAGACAGGCTCTCACTACCACATGAAGCCTAGGCTGCCTCAGAACTTGCTGTGTTCACCAGGTGGTACCCCAACTCAGAGAGACCTGCCTGCCTCTGCCTCTGCCTCTGTCTCTGCCTCTGCCTCTGCCTCTGCCTCTGCCTCTGCCTCTGCC
>NC_034613.1:137872148-137879352 GCF_900095145.1 Mus pahari | reverse complement strand
TCTGCCTCTGCCTCTGCCTCTGCCTCTGCCTCTGCCTCTGCCTCTGCCTCTGCCTCTGCCTCTGCCTCTGCCTCTGCCTAAGTTCTGGGATTAAAGACATGCACCACCACACCGGATTTCTTACAAGCAGAGATATATGTAATAGTCATTGTAAAATGTCAGTGTGAGACTCATGGAAAAGTTCTAGAGCTGGATTGTAGTGATGATTATAGTTCTCTCAATGCCAGTGAACTGTACGTACACTTAAAATGGTTCTGAGGGTGGGGGTGGACACAAAACCAGAAATTAAAAGCACTTGTTGCTCTTGAAGAGGGCCTGGGGTGATAACAGCCTGTAACTCCAATTCTACACACATGCATGGAAAACACTTATACATATAAGATCAAGCCTTAGAAATTTTAATCCAATCATCTATAAGCTCACTATTACCAAGATTTCCAGAGATATTTGATTATTATTGCAAATTACATGAAATACACATGTGGTACATATACATACATGCAGACAAAACACCTATACACATAAGAAAAAAATAAATACATCTTCTAAAAGTGACTAAAAGGGTAAAATGTTATGTATCTTTTGCCACCGGGGGCAGGGGGGGGGGGAACCATTTGTGGTTGATGGATTATGAGGCCAAGCAGGTGATTTTTCCCTGTGCTTGCCCCCCTCCAGTAATGTCCCCAGGCTGCTTCCCAGCAGGGAATCACTACTGCAATGAATACAACCCCACTACCCTCAATGCCACCACCTTTGGGTGCTGAGACTCTGAGCCCAGTGATCTGAGCTGAGGATGGGGAGTCCCAACCATCTCCCAGGCTGTGAAGCTCCCAGTGTGGAGAGCCAACCCAAGATGTGTTCCTTCTCAAGCCCCAGAGGCCATGGGAGTTAATTGAAAAGTCTCTGAACCAGGCACTTACCTAATAAGATATGGCACAATCCTCATGTAGCACAAGGTCTTATTAAATAGAGTCAGCTAAATCAAGTTTACCTCCTCAAAAAAATAACTACAGTCTAGCCACAGGCAAAAGTGGAGTCACTGAAGTTTGTCCCCATGTTGGGCTTGCCTGCCCTGAGCCTGGGCTTCTTCCCGATGGTTTGTTGTTGTTGTTGTTGTTGTGGTTGTGGTTGTGGTTGTGGTTGTGGTTGGTTTGTTTTATATTTCTGTTTGTTTGTTTGTTTGTTTGTTTATGCCAGAGGGGAGCACCAGGCATAGTGTCCAGCAGCAATGTGTGGAAACTGACTGGCAGTGTGCACTGGATACCCTATCACAGACCTGCCCACTTGGAAACACACTGGTCCATGTTTTAACCAACTATCTGGGGGATTCTGATACAGCTAGCACAGGAAAACTATAGCTATACCTCTGCTTCTCAGACCCAAGATGAATGACTGGGTCATCTGAGAATTTAATTGGTGCTTCCCACCAAGCCTGATGACATGAGTTCAATCCTAGGACCCATATGGTGAAAGGAGAAAACTGACCTTTTCAAGTTGCTCCCTGACCTCCAACAAATGTGCTATGGAGCGCGCGCGCGCGCGCACACACACACACACACACACACACACACACACACACACGCAAATATGTACACACACATAAATGAATAAATAATTGAAATTTTGAAGGTTACTTAAAAGAAAAAGAGCTGAAGGGAGCTACTGGTAACACACACCCTGACCTAGCAAAATTGATTTGATGTTTTATGAATGATATGTGTCTCATTGGCATTACAAAAGTAATACCTACTAAGGCCTTTAATGCCAGGGGCCAGCCCTGGCGGGGGTTTTCTTCTTTCTTGTTGGTTCTTCTTGAGGCAGCAGAGGGGGAAGAGCATAGGTGGAGGATAAGACTTTGTCTTACAAGAAATTTAGGGTTTCTGTATAATAAAAAGTTGACTTATCTAAGTCTAAGTTACTATGCTATTGTAGCTGGCCTGCCTTCTGTGATCCTGAGGCCAGAGACTGCAGTCTGGCACTTAGCACCTCATCCTAAAACAGCAGGAGATTAAAGTAAAGGATTCATTGTTAGAGCATTTTCCCTGTTGTCCGGATGCCTCTTGCTTGTCAGGCTAGGGGGAAGTTTAGAGCAGTAAACTTCTATTGAACCAGGAGAAGAGAATACTGCAGAAGGAAAAACCTTTACATAAGCAAATACGCTTAATCTCACATAAGTTCATATTACAGATTCATGCGTGCTCACTTATTCATTTATACATTTCCATTCAAGCCCAGTTGGGCCCAGTTTGCATGCATTCTCACAATTACATATTTACACACACATCCATACTTATATAAGCATATGGAGCAAAAGAGCAAGCACCAGTGCAGAAAGATCTCACTCACTCTGGATGAAAAATGAGCTCCAATCTTTATTACAGAGAGAAAGAAAAGGCTTTTAATGCTAAATGAATTAAACCCATGTTTACAAGAAAAAAAGCTTTGTTTCTTTTAATAAGACGAAGCCTGCCTTGTCCTTATCATGGGACCTGTTATGCCCCATTGTAAGGAGAAGCCTGCCCACTCCTTCTGCTCTCTGTAAAACCTTTTGCCTCTTTCCCTCTGTATTCTGCACATTGCCCTCTTAGTATTTTATGTTACCTATCATTTCTAAGTTATTCCACTCTGCATTCTCCTTCTGATCTAAAAAATGTTCTGCCTAAAAACTTCTCCTCAGCTCAGCTCCTCTCTCAGCTCAGTTCTTCTCACCTCTGTTCCTCTCACCCCAGCCCCTCTTCTCACCTCCGTTCCTCTCAGCGCAGTCCCTCAGTCCTGACTCTTCTCTTTGTCCTCAGCCCTTAAACATCTTTCAGAATATATGATCATATGTTAAAAAGTACATCAAAAGTTCACATAGAAAATCAAATCAGCCGGGCGTGGTGGCGCACGCCTTTAATCCCAGCACTCGGGAAGCAGGGACAGGCGGATTTCTGAGTTCGAGGCCAGCCTGGTCTACAAAGTGAGATCCAGGACAGCCAGAGCTATACAGAGAAACCCTGTCTCGAAAAACCAAAAAAAAAAAAAAAAAAGAAAATCAAATCATAAATTGAAAAAGAAGTTTACAACAGAGAATGTTTACATGCATATCCACTAGGAGTACTATCTAGCTAAACATACATCACCTGTCTCAGCTCCACAGGTTCACTGAAGGTTTAAAACCATAACTAAGTTATAAGTGAAGTTTTGTATAAATAAACCCAGTCAATATTTTATCTTCTGTCCTAGAACCTATAATAAATCATTAGTTCCCTTTTTATGACGTTTGGTTAATTGTTTTACAACCTCTTGGAATGTGCTCTGAGTAGGAGAAAGTCTGGTTACCATCTAAGAACAATTAACTGGTGACACTTGGGAGACTGACAGAAAAGGACCTAATAGAAGTCCCACCATAAATGAGCTTAATATCACTTAATATCACTAGTATAATCTTAGGAGTGCTTATAGGATCATCGTAAAGACTTAAGTCATATATTTATCAATATAGCATCGCTGTAAGACAGTATATTTTCGTGGATCTGCAGAGATTCACTCCAAAGGGGTATGCTATTACTTAGTGATTATTATATATGTTTAATAATAACAGGAAAAGCACATTAATAGCAGGAAACTTTCCTAAAATGAATCCCTTACAGCCTTGCTTAATAAGGGTGCACCTGTTGCAGATTATATAATAATCTGAAGCAGGCTATTTCAGGATGATCACCTCATCCCATTATGGCTCTTGACACTTTAAAAATAAAACTCTATGCTCTGGAGAGATGGTTCAGTGGTTAAGAGCACTAACTGATCTTCCAGAGGTCCTGAGTTCAATTCCCAGCAAACACATAATGGCTCACAACCATCTGTAATGGAATCTGATGCCCTCTTCTGGTGTGACTGGAGAGAGCTACAGTGTACTCATATAAATAAAATAAATAAATCTTTTTTTTAAAAAGATCTGTATTTAAAAATAAAAAATGAAACTCTAGAGACTGTATGCTTAGATTTTTCAAAACCTACTTTAATAAGTGTTTTCACATACTTAGAACTCCCTTCTAGCCCACCATCCAAAGGTAGGGGAGAAAAGATAATAGGACAATATGGATGTAGACCTGTTTAGAAGAATTTGAGGGGGGAGTTAAATCTTTATTGTCATGACACCAGCAGTCCAGTTCAATAGTGTCATGATACTAGCAGTCCAGTTCAATAGTGTCAGGATACCAACAGTCCAGTTTAAAAGTGTCGCCAAACAGGAATCAGCAGCAACAGCATGATCCAGCAGAAACAGCCAGGCCCCCCACCAAATGGGCAAGAGTCAGTGGAGTGACCAGAACCAGCCAAAATGCCAGGAGAAATTCGCTTCCATGCCTCTTTCTATGAAATGAAGATCAGTGAAGAAAGACCACCAAAGCATTGCACAGCTAGCAATGCAAGCTATGACTGACTGTCTGTTGGGTCTTACTTATACTCTCTCCAAACATCAAATGCCTTCTCACAGATCTGCTTCAGCAAAACATCACATGAGTCTGCTAAGGAAAGCATCGTACGATACAACCAGAAATTTCCACTTCAAAAGACATGTACTATAAAATCAGAAATCTATACACACACACACACACACACACACACACACACACGGTGCTCTTTTGTATGTACAGGCAAAATGTTCATATACATAAAACAAAGCTTTAGAAATTTTAATCAAGGGTTGGTGAGACGGCTCAGCGGGTAAGAGCACTGACTGCTCTTCCTAAAGGTCCTGAGTTCAAATCCCAGCAACCACATGGTTGCTCACAACCACCCATAATGAGATCTTATACCCTCTTCTGGTGTATCTGAAGCCAGCTACATTGTACTTACATATAATAATAAATAAATCTTTTAAAAGGGCAGAAATTTTAATCAAATCTCTAATTTTATTACTACCAATTCTTGCAGAGATAATTATTACTATTAACTGTCAGGTCCCAAAGAAACAAACCTAAGACAAGAATCACTCAATATCTGTGACTCCTCCCAGCACTTCTTGCCCCACACTATATCCTAACTCTCACCAGCCCAGAGGCTGCGCTCCCTTCTCCCAGCATGATCCCTATTTAACTCAGCCATTTTGCATGTTCTTGGTTCCCATGCTCTTTCTTGGCCTTGGCTCCTGGTTCCTCTCTTGGCTACATGATTCTACAACAGAACCCCAGACCTTAGTAGAGCCCCAGACCTTAGCACAACTGATTCCATAATGGAAGTACCATTCAGGGCATAAAATTTAGCACATAGACAGCACCACCTGACAAACCAAAAACAAAGACCTAATCCATTCAAGTCCTTAGTCCTGGGAAAGTTTCTAAATGTACTAACCTTGTTTTTTGGATTCAGTAGTTTCGCTAACTGTTCTTTTTAATTGAATTATGTCAACCCAGAACATGGTTTTGTGGTTAAAAATTCATCCTGAGAAAGGTTCAGTGCTACACCGGAGTGCCAAACCCTGGCCAGTTAATAAAGACTTTCTATTGGCTTAAACCCATGTTCCTGCAATCTTCTCTTTTGGTCCACTTGCCACCTTCATTCTGTCTCAATCTCTCCACCTCCTCTCCTGACCAGGTTCAGTTTAGACCCTTTCAGATGCCTCTGGCTGTTTTCTCCCCTATATTTTCAATAAACCCCTCTCCTCAACCATATCTAGGAGCAGTCATGTCCTGATTTTCATTCATTATGTACATAAACTATTCCTCCAGAAATTATTCTACTTGGTGTCATCGTGATTTTTTTATCTGTAACTCCTTTCTACTGTTCTAATGATGAGAATGAAGATCACTTGCTGAAGTGTAGTTCTTCACAGTTGATGGCTTCTGGCAGGGATAGGGAAGATCTCAGTTTTCTTTAAATTGAGTTTCTTTAAGAGGCTGGCCCTTGGGAGTTTGACCATGCTCCAGTGTGTATATGAGCAACTTAAATTGGACTTGGAATCTTTTATTTTTCTTTCTTTTTTCTTTTTTTTTTTTTACTTCAGGGAGGAGATCACAAGAGTAAGGGTGGACCTGAGACGACTGGGAAGTGAGTGTGATTGGGGTGTATTGAGTGACATGCCCAAATAATCAATAAAAAATGTTATGTTGGGAAAAAAAGAAAATGGAAATGTGTCAGTCTTTTAACTTAGAAGATTCTCAAGACACCTACATTAGTTGCTTTATCCAAATACTTCACATAAATGTGTCCTTGCTGTGCCCAAACACTTAAAAAGCAATCTAAGAGAGGAAGAATAGTTGTCATAGGTCACAGTATGAGGATAAAGTCCATCCTGATGAAGTCATGGCAGCAGGAACATGAGGCAGCTAGTCCCATTGTGTCAGGAAGCAGAGAGAGAAAGAGAGAGAAAGAGAGACGGAGACAGAGAGAGTTTTGTTGGGTCATTTTGTTTTGCTTGCTTTTTATTTGGTCTGGAATCCTAGCCCATAAGATGGTAGTCCCCACATTCAGGAAGGTTCTTCCCTTCCCAGTTTCTTCTCTGAAATCCCCTCACAGACTTATCTGGAACTGCATCTCCTAGGTGATTCTTAATCCAGACAAGCTGACAGTAAAGATTAACCTTTTCTTTTTCACATAAATTTGGTTGGAAAATATTAATCTTTTTTGAGAATGTATTTGTCTTAGTTTAGAATTACTATTGCTGTGATTAAATACCATGACCAAAAGACAAGTTGTGGAGGAAAGGGTTTATTTTAGTTTGTTCCCACATCACTATTTACCACTGAAAGAAATCAGGACAGGAACTCAAGCAGGGCAGGAACCTAGAGGCAGGAGCTGATGCAGAGACCATGGAGGACTGTTGCTTACTGGCTTGCTCTCCATGGCTTGATCAGCCTGCTTTCTTATAGAACAAAGGGATGGCACTACCCACAATGGGCTGGGCCCTCCTCCACTGATCTCTAATTAAGAAAATGCCTTACAGCCAGATATTATGGAGGTATTTTCTCAATTAAAGTTTCCTCCTTTAGCCGGGCGTGGTGGCACTTGCCTTTAATCCCAGCATTCATGAGGCAGAGGCAGACAGATTTCTGAGTTCGAGGCCAGCCTGGTCTACAAAGTGAGTTCCAGGACACCCAAGGCTCTACAGAGAAGCCCTGTCTTGAAAAACTAAAAAAAAAAAATCCTCAAATCCTCCTTTCAGATAACAATGAATTTATGAAACTATTGGGCAAATGGATGTATCTGGAGGATATCATCCTTA
>NC_034613.1:137869431-137871873 GCF_900095145.1 Mus pahari | reverse complement strand
GCTGAAGGGACCCTGATATAGCGGCCTCTTGTGAGGCTATGCCAGTGCCTGGAAAACACAGAAGTGGATGCTCACAGTCAGCTATTGGATGGAACACAAGGTCCCCAATGGAGGAGCTAGAAAAAGTACCCAAGGAGCTGAAGGGGTCTGCAATCCTATAGGTGGAACAACAATATGAACTAACCAGTACCCCCTGAGCTCATGTCTCTAGCTGCATATGTAGCAGAGGATGGCCTATTTGGCCATCATTGGGAAGAGAGGACCCTTGGTCTTGCAAACTATGTATGCCCAATACAGGGGAATGCCAGGGCCAAGAAGTGGGAGTCGGTTGGTAGGGGAGCAGGGGCAGGGGGGAGCGTATATGGAACTTTCGGGAGAGCATTCAAAATGTAAATAAAGAAAATATCTAATAAAAAAATATATAACATTTAGAAAAAAATTCCTCCTTTCAGATAACTCTAATTTTTATGTGTCAAGTTGACATAAGACCAGCCAATACCAGTATTTTATAACCTTACTCTAGTAATTAATTCAAATTTCTGCCTTAAAAACACTTAAGCAGTTCTGTGATACTCTTAAATGAGGTGGTAAGCCTTTTTCAAGGAGTCTGTTCTCTGCCCATCTATAGTCTGAGCTGACCTAAACCAGAGGGCTTTTTACAACATGGCCTCACTATGCAGACATGACTTGCCTCAAACTCATAATTTTTCTGCCTCGGCTTCCCAAGTGCTGAGATTACAGGTGTCACCACTACCCCTGGCTAATGATGCTTTATCTGAGATTCTTTTTCCTTGTACACAGCTTGACTATGACCACCTAGCTATTTGCTACCCAGAAAATATCCTGAGCAGGAAGAAATCTTTGGCTGGCTGGCTGGCTGGCTGGCTGGCTGGCTGGCTGGCTGGCTGGTTGGTTTTGAAGGCAGAGTCTCTGTAAACCAGGATAACCCTCCAACTTGCAACAAGATAAGTATGTCCTTCAACTCCTGACCCTCCTGCCTAAGTCTCCCCAGCATTGAGATTCTAGGCATACACCACCATTCCAGGCTGCAAGAGAGAATCTTGAAATGAGATTTTGTCTCATTCAGTTAGTAAAGTACAAGATTGAGGACTTGAGTTTAGGTTCCAAGACACCTACATAAAAGGCCAGAGCAGAGCAGCACTGAATGTTTGTATCCTGCACCCCACCCCTGTGACAAGGGTGGGATGATAAGAGAGATTAATAGATTCCTGTAGTTTGATAGCCAGTGAGAGACCCTGTCTCGATATAAAGTTTTCAAAGTAACAAAATTTAAAAATAATAAAAATGATTTTTTAAAAGGATAGTAATTATGGAAGACATCTATGGCCTCTACACATTGCACATATATGCATGTGTGTGCACACACATGAATACACACACACATAAACATTTTTAAAATAATGTAAAATGTAGCATGTGTGTGTGTGTGTGTGTGTGTGTGTGTTTCTTTCATAGCCATAAAGAACACGGGTAACCTGTCATATAGTTACTAGATCTTTCCTGACCTCAAATAAAGAAGTGTAAAAGATTCATATAAA
Organism: Mus pahari; assembly: GCF_900095145.1. Taxonomy (NCBI): domain Eukaryota; kingdom Metazoa; phylum Chordata; class Mammalia; order Rodentia; family Muridae; genus Mus; species Mus pahari. The sequence continues at coordinate 137,870,314 of NC_034613.1, read as the reverse complement.
AAAAATTTACAGATATAAAAAAATGTATATATCTTATGTAACAGAGGCATGGCATTTGTGACACTGCTCCTATGCCTCTGGGCAGCAAGAAGGATGATTTTAAGATAATCACCATCACAGAAGGTCTGTGATACTCCCTCATCCTCTTCTGCTAATCTCTAATGTCAATGTAAATAAAGTGTTATTTCTATTTTAATAACTGAGAGGACTGGAGTTCAAAGAAGCTAAATGTCATGCTCCATCAGTGCTCCTTCCCAGAAGAGAGCAGTCCAGGGAACAGAAAGCCAATTGTGTCTGATTGGATTAGAAATGACGAAATTGTCTGAAATCTAACTAAATAGCCTATTTGTTTTGTCATGGTTGAGAGTTCCTACTTAATGGTCTTTACACAAAATTTCAGTGCATCCTCATAGATAATTTGCTTGGGAAAGGATCTGAATGCATTTTCGATCTGGATGCACATCAAAGGTTCATGGCATAACACTAAAGAAGACACAGAAACCACACTTACCTATCTCAGGCATTCACATTTTCTTTTAAGTTACAAAAGGTAACCACTCCCCAAAGGTTTCCAGGTATCCAACAACTCTCCCTCCAGTCCTCTCTCTGTCTCTCTTTGATATTCTCTCTCTCTCTCTCTCTCTCTCTCTCTCTCTCTCTCTCTCTCTCTCTCTCATATATATAAGTATATATGTGTGCCTGCTTATGTGGTAGTCAGGAGGTCAGCCTTTGCCTTTCTTCCTCAATTGAGCTTCACAATTGTGTTAGCCAAGCAAGCTGCCGTATAAACATCAGGAGATACTCCTTCCTGCCTTCATTCTTTTTTTTTTTTTTTTTTTTTTTTTTTTTTTCAAGACAGGGTTTCTCTGTGTAGCCCTGGCTG
>NC_034613.1:137866989-137869314 GCF_900095145.1 Mus pahari | reverse complement strand
ACTCACTCTGTAGACCAGGCTGGCCTCAAACTCAGAAATCCACCTGCCTCTGCCTCCCGAGTGCTGGGATTAAAGGCGTGTGCCACCACGCCCCGCTCCTGCCTTCATTGTTAAGCCCCCTTAAGGTAGTGTTAAGAATACAAATGATCTCACTAACTACATCTGGCTTTTAAAATAATTTAAATTTCTTTAAAGAACTAAAAATTTAAGAGTTGCATATGTGCCTCAGCTTTTCATAGCCATTCATAATAAGCAACATAGGTAACCTAACCTTCAGATAAGTACTAGCCCTTCCCTGACCACCTAAATACATAAATGAAAAGGCTTACATGGTTACTAAGGATCTGATCTCAGGTAAAGAAAGGACTGCTTTTAATGATTATCATCTCTTGGAACTAGGGATCTAGCTCAATTGTCAGAGTGATTGCCTAAAATGAATGAAAACCTAGGTTCAATAGGTTCAACCCTGGCACCACATAATACCAGTAGTCACCTGACTTGGGAGATGACAGTAGAAGGATAAGAAATAAAGGGTCATCCTGGACTATATCAAAAGTTTGGGGCTGGGGCTGGTGAGATGGCTCAGTGGGTAAGAGCACCCGACTGCTCTTCCGAAGGTCCCGAGTTCAAATCCCAGCAACCACATGGTGGCTCACAACCATCCGAAACAAGATCTGACGCCCTCTTCTGGAGTGTCTGAAGACAGCTACAGTGTACTTACATATAATAAATAAATCTTTATTTAAAAAAAAGTTTGGGGCTACTCTGGACTCATATAGGGTCATCCTGGACCCTGTCTCAAAGAAACACAAAAAGAGTGTCATATCTTTACTATTTTATGTTTCTTTATTTTAATAGTTTAGAAAAAGTAATGGCTACAGTGGAACAAATAAATATCTAAAGTGATTATAGAGTTTTAAAGTGTGTACCACTTAACCATCGCAGCAAATATCCTAAAAACTACACTTCATCAATCTAGCACATTGATGACTTGTGTTGGCCATCTCTCCTTCCCCAAACCTGCTAAGAGATAGTGAAGGAATATGTGGGACTCCTCTGCCAATGGCAAGAACAGGAAAGAAAACATCAAGGCACTGAATATGTCAAGGGTAGGACTCAAACAGAAGCCTGGAGAGCCAACGGCTTAGCAGGAGGCCTGCAGCTCACTCTGAAAGGGACCCCTCGAGCAACCAAACTTCTGCGACACTCAGGGCTCTGATCAAGGTCATGATGCCATCCTTGCTATACTAAGTGGTTGAACCCTCAGGTCCTCCCCTGACTCTGCCCAACCATCTGGGTACTGCAGGTAGGAGATGCCTTGTTATGCAGGCATTTATCCCAGGACCATCTAGTTCCCAGTATGGTAAGGACCAAGGCTTGCTCATCCCCCATGTCTTCCTGAACACAATGAAATGAGATATACCTTCTTCAGAATCACCCAAGGGGACCTAGAGAAAAAAAATCTTCTGATGTGAACATGGGAGAAACTCCAATGTGATAATGGTTCCCTGCAGGACCAGAACCCAACATGTGGGCTCCGCAGTGGCTTTTCAATGCCTCTGCAAACTGGAATCACTAGTGACCACTTTCTGGAGCTTCTGCAGAATTGATGCAGCTCCTATACAAGCATACTCAACTCCTCTGACCTTATGATAGTGTCCCTGACCTTTACTATGCCTAGCTCTGCTAAACCCTGATGTAAAAGTCTAATTCTATTTCCAAACTTTTAGACCCAAACGCCTACAGTGGGTTCTATTTTTCCACTTTAGTCTTGACAGATACAGCCTGGATTAGAAACCTCTGGCCCCATTCTTGGATCTCATCCAATTTGCCCTGGGTACTGTGAATATCAAACTATGTGTCAAACTCCTACAGAGATGGATAGTGGAAGAAGTGTCAAGTCAAAATATATGAGCTTCGGGGCTAGAAAGATGGCTTAGTAATTAAGAGCGCTGACTACTCTTCCAGAAGACCCAGGTTCTAGTCCCAGAACCTATATGGCAGCTCACAACATCCTGGGACTCCATTTCCAGGAATTGGTTGCCCTCTTCTACACTCTCCATAGTCATTGTATGCAGGTGGTGCACACACACACAATATATATATAAATAAATCTTTTTTTAAAAGGTGAAGTCAGGGGCTGGTGAAATGGCTCAGTGGGTAAGAGCACCCGACTGCTCTTCCGAAGGTCAGGAGTTCAAATCCCAGCAACCACATGGTGGCTCATAACCATCCGTAACAAGATCTGACACCCTCTTCTGGAGTGTCTGAAGACAGCTACATTGTACTTACATATAATAAATAAATAAATCTTAAAAAAATGAA
>NC_034613.1:137860296-137866539 GCF_900095145.1 Mus pahari | reverse complement strand
GAGTTCCAGGACAGCCAGGGCTACACAGAAAAACCCTGTCTCGAAAAACAAAACAAACAAAGGTGAAGTCAAATTAACACTATTTCCTGATGACTTGATCCTACAGACAGTAAAACCTAAAGGCTGCACATACAAAAAACAACTGATAAATGAATTCAGCAAAGCAGCAGGATACAAAATCAACACACACATTGGTACCTTTTCTATACATATACCAATAATGACTTTGTAAATGAAGAAATCATGAATGCAGGCCATTGAAATGGCTCAACAGGTAAAGGCATTTGTCCAGCAACCATCATGACCCGAGTTTAATCCCAGAACCTATGTAAAGGTGAAAGGCCAGAGAACTGTCTCCCCACATGCACATTAGCACCATAGTGTCCACCCCCCCACATCATGCACACACAAAGATAATAGATAAAATTAAATGTAAAAACTAAGATTCAGAGACTGAAGAAGACAGCCAACTTTGGTGCATGCATGTGTACTCCCACATATGAACATGGACAAACACATAGCACTTACACACACATACACACATGAAATCACAGATGCAAGCCTATTCGTGATATCCACAAAAGAGAAGTAAAACACATTGGAATAAATTTAACTAAGGCAGTAAAAGATTTCTACAATGAAAAAAACACAGGGCCAGGAATATGGCCCATTATCAGGAGGCAGAGGCAAACAGAGCTCTGTGAGTTTGAGACACTCAATAGTGAGTTCCAGGACAGTGAGGAAGTACTACAGTGTGAGACAGTGTCTCAAAACAAAACCCAAACCGAAAGGAAGAAACAACCAGACACACAGACCATGAGTACACAAAAATAAGTACATGCACTTGCTGTCAGTTGATTCTCAACAAAGCTAGCAAAAATAGTCATTGGGGAAAAGCAGCCTATTCCACAAAAGATGCTGGAAAAACAGGATAACCACACATAGATGTTTGAAATTTTCCCCAGTGTAATGGTTTGTATATCCTTGGCCCAGGGAGTGGCACTATTAGGAGTTGTGGCCTGGGAGTAGGTGTGTCACTGTGGGCAACCCTAGTTGCCTGGAGGTCAGTCTTCCACTAGCAGCCCTCAGATGAAGATGTAGAACTCTCAGCTCTGCCTGCATCATGCCTGCCTGGATGCTGCCACGTTCTCACCTTGATGATAATGGGCTGAAACTCTGAACCTGTAAGCCAGCCACAACTAAACGTTGTTCTTTATAAGAGTTGCCTTGGTCATGGTGTCTGTTCACAGCAGTAAAACTCTAACTAAAACATATATTCATCAACAAGTCTTTTAATCTTTTTAAAAGAAAAATATAAATGGACATAAATACATGAAAAATGCTTAATATCATTATCCACCAGGTAAAAGCAAATCAAAACTATGGTGAAATATCATCTTACTCCCATCAGAATGGCTATTATTTTAAATAGCAAAAGAAATAGCAAAAAAAACAAACATAAAAAATACCCAAAACTTAAAAAACAAATGTTGTCAAACACTTGGAGGAAAATGTGTCATATAAATAAGTCTATGAAAGACAGTATGGAGCTTCCCTCCAGAAACTAAAACTAGGGGCAAGAGAGAGGGCTCCATGCTTACCAGCAGCGGCTGCTCTTCCAGAGGAACTGGATTCAATTCCCATCATGCAGATTATAACCATCTGTAACACCAGCAGTGAGGGACCCAATGGTGGCCTCGATGATCACCAGTCATACACAGACATTCATGCAGGCAAACCATACAGACAATGGCATATGCTTTAGCCATAAAGAAGAACGAAACCCTGTTAAGTTAAACAAAATGGATGGAATTATAAGACATCATGTTAAGAAGGAAAAGGACTCAAGAAAAAGACAAGTAACACATGTATCACTTATATTCTTTAGGGAAAAAAGTCAGGGGGCTGAAGAGATGGCTCATCGGTTAAAAGCAGTGGTTGCTCTTCCAGAGGACCTGGGTTCAATTCTCAACAACCACATGGCAGCTCACAACTATCTGTAACTCTATTTCTAAGGAGCCAACATCCTCACACAGCCATACATGCAGACAAGACACTAAAGTACATTTTAAAAAGTCAGCCTGAGTCTTCGTCACTGTTCTATTGCTGTGGAAAGGCACCATGACAAAGGCAACTCTCATAAAAGAAAGCATTTAACTGAGGGCTTGCTTACAGTTTCAGAGATGAGTCCATTATCATCATAGTGGGGAACACGGTGACACGCAGGAAGGCTTAGTGCTGGAGCTGATGTACATCCAGATTCACAGGAAGCAGGAATACAGACAGAATCAGACAGACAGACAGACAGACAGACAGAAAGACAGAGACAGAGGCAGAGAGATACACAGAGAGAAAAACAGAGAGACAGGGAGAGATGGAGATACACAGAGAGAGACAAAAGCACAAAGAGAGAAAGAGACTCTGAGCCTGGCTTACCCTCAGTAACACACTCTCTCCAACAAGACCACACCTCCTAATCCTTTCAAATAGTGTCATTTCCCAGTGACCAAACATTCAAATATATGAGCCTATTCGGGCTGTCCTTATTCAAACCACCACAGGCATGGTGGTGAGAGTATAAAGGTAGCTGTGATCTTTGTATGCTATATGCATGTATTTAAGAGGTTCCATTCATTTGTGCAAGTTGTATGTGTTATGAAACGTTGAAAGAAAACATGTGTGCCTACAAAGGGGATACACACATGCCAAAAGTTGGCAAGGATTGAGACCAAATTGTTTAATGCTATTACTGAGTAGTCAGAAGTAGTAGGAATCAAAGGGAAATTAAAGTTCTTATGCATAGTTTCTCACTTTTCAGAACTTTCCCCATCAAAGATACATGACCTATAGAATAAGAAGAACTTATCTCCAGGTTTTATAATATCCCATGCAAGCATGAGTATCTGAAGAACCTAGAGACTAACTGCAGCAGCTGACATCAAAGACTGTGCATGAGACAGTGACATTGCTAAAGCATCTGTCAATTCCCATTAGCAATTCGTTCATCTGGAAAAGAGATTTAGAAGTGTGTTAAAGCCATTGCCATAAATGCACAGATCTTGTTCTTATTTTATCCTAGGGTCTATGAACTCATTCCACCTTGATGTGTGATGCTGGTCCTCTGGTTGCTAAGCAACATTAAAAAACAAACAAAACAAAAAATCAGCAGTCCCTCTTTTGTCCATTAGGTGGGGAAAGAAAGCTTTAGAAGACTATCAGCCAAACTAGGAGCAGGAGAGCCAATTGCTGATGTAGTTGGGGAACCTAGAAATTATCCCCAGTCCGTTTGGTGAGATGCTTGCTAAATAACTTTTTTTTTCTGGGACAAAACCTGTTTTCGGAGGAGAGTTTTATAGTAAAAACTCAAGTTGAAACAAAAAATGTTTCAACACAATAAGTGCACCTGTAACCAGGACATTTTCCTAATTTTTTTAAATGAAAAGGTTCTCCAGTTGAGGCTCTGAGGAGAAGGCTCAACTGGCAAGCATGCAGACCACAGTTCAGAGCACAGGAACTCATGGGAAAAGCTGGGTGCTGTGGCCTGCCTCAGACTCCCGATTTCACAGATGTTACAGTTGCACTCTAACCCCAAAGGTTTGTGTGTAGGAGGTGTGATGCTCAGGGGAGTGCTCTTGGGAGGCGGATGGAAGCCTTAACTGGGGTCTCCAGAGAAGTCTTTAAAATGTTTGGGAGTGTGACTTAGAAGATGTTACGAGGACCTTGGCTCTCTCCTTTTCTCTCTGCTCCTTGTCTCTTGGTGGAAATAGTTTTGGGAAACAGCTCCTGCCCTAACCAGCTGCCTCATTACAGTCTCCAAAGCATCAAACCTAGATTGAAACCTACAGGAATATATTGAGATACTATAATCTCCAAGACTAAAAGCGGGGGAAACACTCTTTTCTCCATGTTTGGTTTTGCTCTGTTAACCCAGGTTACCCTTGAGCTTGCTTCAATCCACCTGCCTCAATCCCCCAAGTACTCAGATTAAATATGTGCATCATCCATCTTGTAAAACATGTTCTGGCTTTCTCCTTGAAAGTAGATCACCTAAGAACATTTTGTTACAAGGACAAAAAGCTGACTGACAGATGTATCAGATGATTGACTGATGAAGGAATTGGCTGTTGTTGGGACTCTGGGTGAAATAAACAAACATTTAATACGGGAATCCCAGAGGAATCTTATGGGTGTGGATGGGATGTATCAACATACATTAGTAATTTCTAACATATACATATGTGTATGTTAATATGTATAAGCATGTATGCATATGTTTCCCAGATATGGCTGCTGAAAAGATTTATAGATGTAAAGGCCTATGCAGCAGTGAGCATTAGTATCTAAGAATCCCTCTCTAATGCTATCACTCAGACTGAGAAAGAGAGGTGAGGGGAGAAGATGGGAGATGTCGTAGTACAGCCTGGCAAATATTATATGCATACTCATTTGAAACTATTGATACATTTAAAACTTTTTTTAAAAAAATATTTTTCATGTGTCTGGCCTGCATGTATATAAGTATATAAGGGTGCATCGTACCTATGGAGGCCAGAAGAGGGCCCCTGGAACTGGAGTTACAGATGGTTTATAAGTCACCATGTGAGTGCTAGAAACTGAAGTGGGGTCCTCTGCATGAGCAGCAAGTGCTCTCAACCACTGAACCATCTCTCCAGCCCTTGAAGAAAACCTTTGAATAGATAGGTTGTCATTTCCGATGATGTCATCCATTTCTAATTAAGTTCAGATGAAAACTAATTGACTTCTAAAGGCCCACCTAAGAAAATGGGGCCCAGTGGCAAGTAGGGGAGATGCTGGGTAAGAGAATCAAAAAGGAATAGCAAAGCTTGGGATCAAGAGGAAGCTCACTGGGGATGAGCAGTGAGATAACTTCTCACACAGACTTGACCTATAGCAGAGGACTTCTGTGTGCTTCGGCCCCTCTTTAGGTAACCATAAAACAGAGAACTCTTAGGAGATCAGTTTGGGCACATAGGAACCCTCAAGAGCAGTCCACCTTCATGCCTGTCTCTTCAAATAGTTCATAGGCCAGCTGCTAGAATTTGAATTTATTTTCCACTGGTACCAGGAAGCTACTAGAAGATTGTGGCTAAAATGGAGACAGTAAGTAATTTTGAGCTACTCCAGCAAAGGAGAAGGATGAAATGAATAGACTGTGGTTCCTAGTTAGTGAGTGGGGTCTTCCACAGGGGTATATTTAAGTATACTGAGATGACTAATCCAGTGAGGCCAGAGAGTCAGGGATTAGGCACTCCACAATGCAGAAGCAAACAAAGAGCCTTGGAGATGATGGAAACTGGGCAAACATGTGCAAAGGTAGGAAAGCAAAAGTATATGGATGAAGGTTCAGAGGTTAAAGTGCTTGTTATGTGATCATGAGTTCTGATTCCCAGAAACCCATAGAAATGCTGGTTGGGCGTGGCTGTCAGCCTTTATTCTGACCTAAGAAGACAGAGATGAGGGACCCCAGAGTAGGTTGGTTAGTAAGACGAGTCATATCAGTGAACTCTGGGTTTGACTGAAAAAGCTTACCTTGACAACTGCGGAGATGACTTTCCAGTTCTAAGCAGCTAAGAGCACATACTGCTATGACTGAGGACCTGAGTTCGATTCCCAGCACCTACATGGAAGCACAGCCAACTGTAGCTCCAGTTCCAGGGGTTCTGATGCCCTTTTTTGTCCTCTCTTAGCACCAGTCACGCATGTGGTGCACATGCATTCATTCAGGCAAAATAAATCCACACACATAAAATAAATCTAAGTACAAAAAACAGAACTTTTTTATTTTTGGTTTTTTTTGAGGCAGGGTTTCTCTGTGTAGCCCTGGCTGTCCTGGAACTCACTTTGTAGACCAGGGTGGCCTCGAACTCAGAAATCCGCCTGCCTCTGCCTCCCAAGTCCTGGGATTAAAGGCGTGTGCCACCACCACCCGGCAGAACTTTTTTTTTTAATGTCTCAGTGAATAGAGTGGGTGATCAAGGATGGATCCCAACATCAACCTCAGACCTTCAAAAGCATGCAAACATGTGTAGCCACACTATACAAAAACATCTATGCCCACATGCACAACATACACAAGGCAAAAGATAAACAAACTAGAGTATGGCATACTCAAATGGGTGTCAAGTTGCTTGATGCATTCTGCTAGGAAGGCAGCAACAGCAATCCTCTAGGAAAACACATCTGTCAGATTGGTCACAAAACAGATGTGAAGCTGATGTCAAA
>NC_034613.1:137853991-137855211 GCF_900095145.1 Mus pahari | reverse complement strand
GGGAAGCAAACCAGTAAAGAACATCCCTCCATGGCCTCTGCATCAGCTCCTGCTTTCTGACCTGCTTGAGTTCCAGTCCTGCATCCTTTGGTGATGAACAGCAATATGGAAATGTAAGCTGAATGTTTAGCCTTCTGGAAATGGGATTCTATCCCTTGTGCTATACAGTGGATGCAAGTGCTTTCCTCCCCAACTGCTTCTTGGTCATGATGTTTGTGCAGGAATAGAAACCCTGACTAAGACACCCAGGCTGTCCTAGACCTAGAGCCTGTTTGGCCCCCACAACCAGTTTGTTTTTCATTAAAAAGAAAAAAGGCACCTGGGCATGGTGGTGATGCCTTTAATGCCAGCACTCAAGAGGCAGAAGCAGGTGAGTTCTGAGTTTGAGGCCATCCTGGTCTATAGCGAATTCTAGGACAGCCAGAGCTACACAGAGAAATCTTGCCTCAAAATACCAAAACAACAAACAAAAGAAACAGTGAGATGGAAACTTTTATATAATTATATCACACTTTGCCTGTAATAATTTATACTAAAATGTCAATATCACATATAAATAAGTTCACCATTTCTTATAATGTGGGAGGAGGAACAGCAACAGCAGGAAATGAAACCCTACTGGGATAAAGTGAAAAGGAATTCAAATGAAGGTAATGCTTGTTGACATGTTTGTAGTGACTGCCATTAAGGATGGAATGTTCTTACCACTTTAAGAGACTGGCTTTCATAAAAATGCTAGGGTTTTTGTTACGTGACAGATAATAGAAAAGTACAGTCTCTCTAAATCCCACCAGTTAAGTAACCAGGTGTTAACAATGAGTAAGTATGCTTTCAGATTTCTATGCATTCATATGTACACGCAGGACTACTAACAGCAATAACTCAGTATATTTCTTATTTTAACTAAATGCAATGGAGAAGGAATCAGACGTGAAACAGAAGGAGCTGCTGACATTGAATGTTGTCAAGCATTGGGATCACATTGAGAAACACTGTGCTAAACTCAAGGAGCTGTGAAAAAATTAACATTGCTTATTAGGGCCTGTCTCAATCACTGTTCTATTGCTGTGAAGGCACCATGACCAAGGCAACTCTTAGAAAAGCAAGCATTTAATTGGGGGCTTGTTGACACTTTCAGAGATTTAGTCTATAGTCATCATGGCAGGGAGCTCGACAACAAACATGGAGCTGAAGCAGTAGCTGAGAGCTACATCCTGAAA
>NC_034613.1:137845265-137853946 GCF_900095145.1 Mus pahari | reverse complement strand
GGGGGGCAGGGGGAAGCACAGGGGACAAGGAACTCAGACTGGCAGGGGCTTTTGAAACGTCAAAGCCTTATCCCATGCTTCTTCTAAGAAGCACACACTGACTCCATTAAAGCCACACCTCCCAATCATTCTCAAATAGTGCCACACCCTGGTAACTAACCATTCAAATATTATGAGCCTATAGGAGCTGTCCTTATTTAAACTACCATAGGGTTTCACTGATGGTACCAAAGTGTTCCACCACTGGGCTTTCTATCTTCATGGGTTCAGAGTTTTCAGTCATGTTTTGCTGGAAGACTGTGGGGCAACCTGGGGCAATCTAGAAGGCTCAATAACAACCAACTGAAGGCAAGGAAGGCAAGGCTAGAGGGCATTTTCTTAATGATTGATGGGGGAAGGCCAAGCCCATTGTGAATGGAACAATTCCTGGGCTGGTGGTCCTCAGTTCTATAAGAAAGTTCTCTAAGAACAAACCATGGGATGATGCAAGGCAGTAAGCATCACCCCTCCATAGCCTCTGCATCAGCTCCTGCCTCTAGGTTCCTGCCTCCAGTTTGAGTTCCTACCCTCAGTGCTTTTGATGATGAACTGTTACATGGAACTATGAGTGAAATTAACTCTTTCCTCGCCAAGTGATGGCATTTCATAACAAGAATTGTGACTAAGACATTAACTAAAATATGGTAAGTTGGTATGCATCTATTTAAAATGTTTTAATGTAAATGATAATTTTCAACAGAAAAAATGTGTAAAATATGAGTTTTCTGTGATATGGTGATAGGTAGTTTTAAACTAAAATTTATGCTGAGATAATTATAGGTTAACAAACAGCTATAAAACACACACACTGTTCAATCTTTTATGTCTCTTACAGTACTTAATGTTCTACTTAGAAATTCTTTATCTTTGTAGCTCTTTCCCATTAGTGGTTTGAGATTCTTTAGAGCAGGGATGATGTTACTATTGCCACATTACTACCAGTGACAAGACTAGCACATGGGAAGAACTGAAAGGGGGCAATGGTATGAGACTCAGCCAAAACTTTTCTGGGGTGGAACAATGGTTCAGTGAGGAAAAGCATTTGCAACATAAGCATGAGGATCTGGGTTCAAATACCCAGAACCCAAATAGAGCCATATGAAGTAGCACATGTCTGTAATTCCAACACTCCTACAGCAAGATAGGAGACAGAGACAGGAGATCCCCTAGAAGCTTGCAGGCCAGTGAGCCTGGTATATGCAGCAGCAAACAAGAAACCCTGTTCAAACAAGGTAGAAGACAAGGGCCAACACCCGAGATCATCTAATACTGAGTATATATTTTGCTAGATAAAAACCTTTGACTTTTGAGACACTATCACAAATTTAGACAATTATGCCTAAACGGGGAATCAATTGTGAAATGGAATACTAAATTAACAATCTTACCCTTAGGTGGTGCTACAGTAAATGAAAGCATCTATAATCATTAGTTTACCAAGCTTCATTTCTATGTTCAATGGCCATTTTCCTTATGACACTGCAGAAACTACACAAACAGGGCCCATGTGTCTCATCTTTTTTCTTGTCCATCATTACACAAAACACACACGAGAGAGGGAGGGGGAGGCCAATCAAGTGACTACTACTGTTTTATGACTATCTACTAGAATATGGGAACAGATGAAATCAACTATTTTAAAACTAGGGGCAGGACAGATGGCTCATCAGTTTAGACCAGAAGCTGGTCTGAGGCCCTTGATTCAATTCCCAGCATCCAGTGGCATCTAACAAATATCTGTAACTCTGGTTCCAGGTCCAACATCCTCTTCTGGCCTTTGTAGGCATTGTATAATACACATGAGGGGCACTGGGCTATGCACAGACAGCCTGGTCTCCAGTCGAGCTGGGGTCTTGAACCCTGGTGGGATTCGTGGGTGGCAATTTCCACCTACACGGGACGGTAGGCGTTTGATCATGTCTCCTGGACCCCTGGCTCCTGTCAAAGTTACTGTCCCCACAGGAGAAGCGTGTGGCTAGTAGTCACATAGACAATGTCCCAAGCTTCTGGCCTTCTGGCTACATTCCTCCCCACAGTTACATGGCAACAGCAAGATAACAAGCCCACTATAAGAGGGGCTGCTTGGCCCCTCCTTGCTCTTACTCTCTAAGCTTTTATCTCTTTCTTTAAGCTTTCACCTTTCTTACCCTCTAACTTTCTTTCTCTCTTTCCCTTCCCTCTTCTCTCCTCTTGGCCATGACCAGTCTCAAGTCAGTCAGCGTCTCTGTCTCTCTCTCCCTGCCCCCTGCCTTTCTACAATAAAGCTCTAAAACCATAGACTGTCTCTGTTCATCAAGGCCCAGATTAAAGACACTCACCTGCGTGGGAACCACCCAGCTCCCCTCTTTCCCCCTGCCTTCTCTCCACTTATCTCCAGGGCCGAGTGCTGCCCTGGGGCTCCTATTCTGTTCTTAGCAACTCTGCCATATCCAGCATGGGATGCCAGAGGCTGAGAACCTGGTACCTGGGGCTGCCCCTTGTCCACCCCCCACCATGTAGGATCAGTGGCTTCACACAGCCAGATGCCCACCTGGGGCCGCGAGGAAAGTGTCCAGCAGTCCTCCCACGTCCAGCTGCCCAGAGCACTAGAACTCTGGCTGGATGCAGGCTCTCTCCCTCCCCCCTCTTCCCCTATACCTAGGGACCCCCGCACACATGCGGACAAAATACCTTTTTGTTTTTCAAGACAGAGTTTCTCTGTATAGCCCTGCTGACTGTCCTGAAACTCACTCTGTAGACCAGGCTGGCCTGGAACTCAGAAATCTGCCTGCCTCTGCCTCCCAAGTGCTGGGATTAAAGGTGTTCGACACCACTGCCCAGCTTTTTTTTTTTTTTTTTTTTGGCAAAAACACCTATGCAAATAAAATAATAAAACTAAGTTTCATGGATTGAAGATGTAGTTCAACTGGCAGAATTCTTGCTTACCATGTAGAGTGAAAACATGCCTAATCCCAACACTCCAGAGGTCATCATGGTCGTCCTCAGCTATATAATGAGTTCCATATTAGCCTGGGCTACATGAGACCCTGACTCAAAAAAATAATAATAGTTTTTTGAAAATACCCAAACAACGCAAACTTACTGGACTATTGCATACATAAAATTCTCCCTTGCCCTAAGCTTCACATTTAGTAGGGTTGGCAAACCTGACTTCTAGAGGTCACACACAATACAAAGTCATCTGTGTGCACCATCTACATATCCCCCAATTAGCACTGAATCAAGGCTCTGACTTCCCTCATCACTGACCCATTTAAGGAAGAGTGGCTCTTGTGTGAAAGAAAAACATTAAAAAAAAGAACAAATGGGGAAAATATACATCACTATGTGTTCACCAGTATTCAGTATCAATAGGTGTTACTCGGGGTTGTCAGTTTCATGAAAAATACAAAGAATGCTCTCACCAACTGCAAGGTAACAGCTTCAAGAAGAAAGAACAATATTTTATTTTCTTACAAATAAACATATCACAAAAATTTGACTGGGAATGTATATGTACTTTTAAGCAGAAGAAATAAAACAAAGTAGTTTTTGGACCTATAGACTGTATTTACTATCCCATGGATCCTATTTTACACATAGTAGGTATGAAAACACCTATCAACTGAACCAAAGATATGCTGTCTGTAAGATGTGTCTGCAAAATGTATAATACCGTAGTAGTAAAGTACAATGTTCAAATATGTAGTTTTGTCTGTCAGATTTTAAAAGCCTTTAAAAATATAATATGTATAAGCTTGCCCTGAGGGAAAAGAAGATGGAATAGCGATTATAAAATCCTTACATATTTTCCACAATAGCATTTGAAACTAGAAAAGAGCAAATGGTCATGGGAAAACTCAAGATACACATGACCCGATGGAGAAGATGCACCTCTTCTTTACGCTTCTTATATTGTATTACAAAATGGATGACACATACAGGCTTTGATCTTCAGAAACTTCAGAAAACTTCAAGTTAGAAGCCAAAATGTCATCAGAAAAAGAAAAGCCAGTATAAAATTTGCTACTGTAAGGCCACTGTTTAAAGTTCTTTCATGTACAGACACTAAATAATTCTGACACCTGTTCTTATAACACAAAGCTTTCAACATATAAATGTTTACATGTAACTTAATTAAATTCTCTCAGTGAAACCATGCTGAAAGATGCATCAACAAAGTGCCCCTCAAATGCTTCTGCTGAGAGTTTTTGCAAAAGAGCTTGTAGTTAAATACAACTTTTGAAATTGAATACTATAAAAAAGTTGCAGCATTCCACTACTGAAAAATAAAGATATTTTATCAAGAAAGTTACAGTATTAGTGTCTTAGTGTCAATTCCAATTCCTGACAAAAATGAGATGCTCAGTTAAGTCTTCATATAGGGTTGGCTCCACTTGCAACAATTCCTGGTTGTTTGTCCTTGGCAATACTGGGTATTCCTATCAAGAGAAAACAAAAGAAATATGGGTTTCCACAGAAGAGTCAGTTTTCAACATCTGAGCTAAAGTTTGGGCCATCGTGCAGTTCTCAAATTAATCTGCTAACTTGCACCTCACAATTCACACAAAGCTAATGTTTAACCCTGAAGATATCATTTAAACAGAGCATATCAAAACAGCCAAAAAGCAGTAAATAGGTAGGACAAGAAAACCCACTAGAGGGCACTGGTATTATTAGCACATGGAAAAAGCGGCATTGTGCTCCTTAGGAGATTTTTCAGGGAAAGAAAGCACTCTGGCCTCAAACCTTGCCTCTCCAGTCCCCAGCCTGACACAACAGAGATACCTGTGTACAAGCTAGCATATTATTCTTTCCATCACATCCATGACTTCTTATTCAAAAACTATATCAACTCTTGTAATGACTGATAATTGCAAAGAAAGCTTCTGAAAAACTTTCCTCACTTTCAAATGGTTGTCAACATAAAGACATAAGGTATCAATAAATATGAGAAAAAACTCACAAGAACAGAAAGATTATGATAAAAGTAAAAGATGTGGGTTTTATATTGTGGTATGGTGCAAAACCACTAAATTACCAACTACAAACTTGATATCAAACTATACAAATATTAAAACTAAAAAATAGTAGAATGGCATGTATTTCAGAGACACTGAAAATAAAAATTTATGCAAATATATCCTTACCTTTTAACTAGGCTCTTACATTAAAACTGAAAGAAATGCAAAAGTGTATTTATTTTTAGCATTAATATTATATTTTTTTAATTGTTTAATTCCAAATAAAAACAATGCTGGAAGAAAAATCTTATTTCTTCTATCTTGCTTAACAAACACATGCACATACATTTTCAACATCATTTATCTAAAACTGGTACATGAAAAAAACTGGTAGGTGGCACTGTATTTTATTAATTGCACAATATAAAACCATATAAGTGTATCTTCAAATAACATGTCACCAACACATTGGTGAAGTGAAAAGAAATTCTAAGTACAATAATTAAAAAATTCTACTTAAAGTCTTCTAGAAGCATGCAATTTTTGAATTACTTTCATCTTGACATAGTTTATCATCTCTCTAACTCTTCCACTAATTTGAAAGATATTTTTAAGTGTAATACTGAACTATGTTTTATCTATGGTTTTTTTTGTTTTTGTTTTTCAAAACAGGGTTTTCTCTGGGAAGACCTGACTGTCCTGGAACTAATTCATAGACCAGGTTGGCCTCGTACTCAGAGATCTCTCTGCCTCTGTTTCCCCAATTCTACTGGGATTGAAGGCATGTGTGCCACCACTGCCCACCTTATCTAGGTTTTCTTAACAACACAGGATCACTACAAATGCTATCATGCTAGTCTTATTATGTCTCATCTTAATTCCCTGGGACCCTGCTACCCACTGCTATCCAAGTGGCTGTCCTAAAACTCTACCTTCCCTTTCTCTACACAAAGCCAAGTGTTAGGATTGAATCTATTTATCTTTTTAAAATGTTTTGAGAGGCCAGGTGTGGTAGCACACACTTTTAATTCCAGCACTTGGGAGGCAGAGGCAGGCGAATTTCTGAGTTCGAGGCCAGCCTGGTCTACAGAGTGAGTTCCAGGACAGTTAGGGCTACACAGAGAAACCCTGTCTCGAAAAAAAACAAAAAAAAAGTTTTGAGATTATAGTGACATCATCTATCCCTTCTCTTTTTCTCTTTTCTCATTTTCTCCCATCTCCCCTTCCAAGCTCTCCCTTTTACTTTTACCACATTCCATCAAAGTCATGAGCTTCCTTTAGTTACACAGCACCTTAGATCACTAGAACACACTACCAGTGGAGACAGGATCTTATTCAGTACTGGTTACAAGTCACCCTGCCAAGCTTCCAGGGATTCTCACATCTCCCCTATCTTGGTAGATGCTAGGATTGCAGATGCACACTGCTTTTTCTCAATTTATGGAGACTGTGGGACTGAAACACAGGTATGCACTTAACACACTTGCTGAGCCATCTGTACTGGATCCTTGAATCTATTATTTTGTTTTACCTGGGGGAGGCCCCCACAGCATGAAGCACTCTGAATTATGAATGATGGTGTCAAGAAAGTGAACAAAGAATGAGGCATGTTGACCTTTAATCCTAGTACTCTGGAGGCACAGCCACGTGGATCTGTGTGAATTCAAGGCAAGCCTGACCTACATAGACTAGCCAAGTACCATGTAGTACTTGTCTCAAGGCAAATAAAAAATTGGTTTTGTCAGGTCATGATGGCACATTCCTTTAATCCTAACACTGGGGAAGCAGAGGCAAGCAGATCAATCTCTGGTGAGTTTCAGACCAGTATCATCTACATAGTGAGTTCCATGCTAGCCTGGTTTATATATTTAGATAGCCACACACTTTGTCTGTCTGTCTGTCTGTCTCTCTCTCCTGTGTATATCAATCTCTGTCTCTCTCTCTAAAGAGGGAGCTGGATCCTCTAGAACTAGTTACAGGTAGTTCTTAGACACCACGTGGATGCTGAACACAAACCCAGGGTCTCTGTAAGAGCAGCACATGCTTTTAACCTTTGAGCAATCTTTCCAGTCCCACTAGTATATCTTCTAACTGAAAATTAGTTATATATGAAAGAAACTCAGTGTACATGTCATGATCCTAATACTTGGGTAGTTGAGGTTGGATGGTCATGAACTCAAGGCCAAACTGAACTATATGGTAGAATATTGCCTCAAAAAAATTGAAAGTAAACAAACAAACAAACAAAAACAAAAACCAAAAACAGAGAAGCCAGAGTCTCCAGGTCACAAATGATGTTGCACATGTAACATTTCCTTTTTATGTTGGTATGCTGCAACTCAGGCTTGGCAGGCACTTAGTAAATTCTTGCTGATTAATCTGATCTTGGTTTTTTCTCTTTGTGCTGCATGACTTTGAAACTTTCTTGCAATCTCCAAGGCCACAAATCCCAGTGTCTAATTTCTTTCCATATACTATTTATGCCTTTTCTAGTTATGGTCAGTTTTAATAGGCACATAGCATATGGGGACTGAAGGACTACTGAAGGATGGATGGTTATAAGGAACTTTGTGCCTTCCTGACCAAATGCATAACTGCTTATGGGTTTTCAGTGGCTATCATCTTACCACTTTTTTTATTTCTTGAAATTAAAATATAATTGCCATCTTTCCCCCCTCTTGACCCTGACTGTATTTACTAGGTCTGGGTCCTATTTTGACAAATAATTAGATCATAAAAAGTTTTGTTTTTTTTTGGGGGGGGGGCAGGTTCTTACTCTATATCCCTGATCCTCCTAGAATTTACCATATATATATCCCCAAGCTTGCCTTGAATACATGGCCTTTCATATTAGCCTGAGATTACACACCTGAGCCACCATGGCAGCTTGTCCATCAAGCTTTCTAAAAACTTCCTGTGAGAAGCAGAAGCTGTTAATGGGAGATACTTCTGAGTACTAGGACATTAAAAACAAGACCTTTTTAGGACATTAAAAACAAGACCTTTTCCAGGAAGTAATGAACATATGTCCCTCATCTTCCAGTCGAAATACAAAATTCAAGAATAAAGAAACTCATTATAAGTGAAGACAGTATTAATTCCCCAGCTAAGGAATAGGATCCTGGATCAGATTAAGTTGTTCTCAGATCATTTTCTCTTTGGTCCAAGATGGCCTGATTCCAGGATCTTCTCTGAAAGAAACCCTCTTTAGTCAGATTTATTTCCACTACTGGGCTTTTGTTCCTTTGTGGGAATTTCTTAAGTCCCCACCCTTGTCTCATCCAATCAGGTCCCTGCTATTATTTAAAGTGACCCAACTCACAAAGTGCATCTTGTTCAGTCCAATTTGAGGAGAGAACGGACCTAACTTTGATTCATATTGTGTGTGTATGTGTGTCTGTGCATGGATGTCTAAGAAAATGTAAGAGCCCAGAAACCCAAATGGTACTCCAACTCTGGGCCCTTCTGCTCCTCCTTGAAGAAGAAACATACTATGGGGAAAAAAAGGAGTCCATTCAAGAAAAGTGGCAGCAAAACTGAATTTCTAGCCAAAGAAGAGCGAAACTAGATATGTATCTATCTCTCACCCTTTACAAAACTCAGTTCAGAACAGATCAAAGACCTACATTTATAACCTGAAATACTGAAAGCTTTTGAAGAAAACTCAGGGGCTACCATTCAGGATATTGGAGTAGATAA
>NC_034613.1:137836011-137845051 GCF_900095145.1 Mus pahari | reverse complement strand
TTTTGAGACAGGGTTTCTCTGTGTAGCCCTAACTGTCCTGGAACTCACTTTGTAGACCAGGCTAGCCTCGAACTCAGAAATCCGCCTGCCTCTGCCTCTGCCTCCCGAGTGCTGGGGTTAAAGGCATGCACCACCACGCCCAGCTAGATAAGAACTTTTAAAATAAAACAGCAAGAGCACAGCACTAGCCCTAAAATCAAAATCCTGTGACTACATGAAAAGGTTTCTCTATAGCAAGGAAAACAATAAGCAGAGCTAAGAGTGCACACGAATGGGAGACAATTTTTACCAGCTATACTAGAGACAACAAGCTAATATCCAGGATTCACAAATTGCAGAAATCCCAAGTCCATCTTTTATCCTGCAAATTTTCAACTTCCTTTTTCTTTAGAGGTAAATAGAATCAATTTTCATACATACCAAATTTTCATTATCCAAAAATCCGTTCACCAGCAACTAGATTGATTCCAATTCTTTGCTATTATGAATAAAGCAGTAAGAAACATGAGCATGTGTGTAAATATCTTTATGGTAGGATATGGAGTTCTCTGAGTATATTCCTAAGAGTGAGAAAGCTAGATCATATGGTAGTTCTATTTTTAAGTTTCTGAGAAAACTCCAAACTGATTTCCATAGTACCATATTAATCTGTACTCTTACAAACAGTAAATATAGATTTCCTTCTTTTTACAACCTCTCTAACATCCATTGTCAGATTTGTTGATGGCTATCATTTTGACTATGGTGAAACTACCTCAAAGTGGTTTTACTTTGCATCGCCCTGATGGCTAGGGACACTGAACACTTCTAAAAATAGTTATTGCCCACTTGTATGTCTTTGTTTGAAAACTGCCTATTCAATTAATTACCCATTTGATGACTGGCAGTTTAATTCCTTTGGTATTTTATTTCTGCAATTCTTTGTTAATTCTGGATACTAGCCCCTTACCTGAAGTGTAAGGTTATACAATCTAAGGAATAAATAAAATAACACATTCTCTCTCATATGCAGTATCTAGCCAATAATGTATGTATATAAACACATGTACATATGGGTACAGTACAGCATGAAGAAAAAAACATGAAAGGCTAAAATATAAGGGGGTGAAGAAGTGAATGCAGGTAATGAATACAAATTACAGAAGAGAATATAAAGCTAATTGTTTTTATAGTTCTATTTCTGCTATGAATTCTTTGATTTAGTGGTGGTTAAGTGTATAAAATATATTCAATACTGAAAATGTAATATTTAATGCAATGCTTTAAACAATGAAGAAATCCCAAATGGAGGCAACCCTGGAGAAAAGTTTCAGAACTTCCATTTTAAATGCCATTTCTAACTTTATATAAGTTCAATAACTGTAGGAGTTCTTATTTACTTGCAAGTTTTTAAATAAAATTTATTTAAAAATACTTCTTGCTTCTGATCCACACCTCCACCTGCACCCATGGCAGATGGCATGCCCACTCCCCAGACCAGTTAACAACAGAAGACAACTAGATGGTGAAATGCAAGCATAAGAACATAATCAACAGAAGCTAATGCAATTTGGCACCATCAGAACAAAACTCTTCTACTACAGCAAGCTCTGGATATCTTAACACATACAAAGAGCAAGACTGTGACCTTAAATCTCATCTCATGAAGATGATAGAAGTCTTTAAAGAGGATATAAATAATTCCCTTAAAGAAACTCAGGAAAACAGTCAAACACATAGATGCCCCTATAAAGAGGAGACAAATAAAGCCCTAAAAGAAATACAGGAATACAGGAAAATACAAACAGGTAAAGAAATTGAATAAAATGGTTAAAGGCCTAAAAATGAAAATGGAAACAATAAAGAAATCACAAATGGAGACAACCCTGGAAATAGAAAACCTTGGAAAGAGAACAGGAGTCATAGATGCAAGCATCACCAACAGAATACAGGAGATAGAAGAGAGAATCTCAGGTGTAGAAGATACCATAGAAGATATTGATACATCAATCAAAGAAAATGTCACCTGTAAAAAGTTCCTAACTTAAAACACCCAGGAAAGTTGGGACACACACAAAAAAAAGACCAAACGTTACAATAATAAAAATAAGAGATGGTAAAGCTTTCCAGTTCAAAAGGTCAGAAAATGTCTTCAACAAAATCATAGAAATGTCCCTAACCTAAAGAAAGTGATGGCCATAAATGTACAAGAAGCCTACAGAACACCAAATAGATTGGACCAGAAAAGAAAATTCCTCCTATCTCATAATAATCAAAACACTAAATGTACAGAACAAAGAAAGACTATTAAAAGCTGTAAGGGTAAAAGACCAAGCAACACATAAAGACCTGTCAGAATCACACCAGACTTCTCACCAGACTCTAAAAGCCAGAAGATCTTGGACAGATGTCAGAGAGAGCCTAAGAGACCACAGATGCCAGCCCAGGCTACTATAGCCAGCAAAACTCTCAATCACCATAGATGAAGAAACCAAGATATTCTATGAGAAAACCAAATTTAAAGAACATATCTTTCTACTAATCCAGCTCTACAGAGGATAATAGAAGGAAGATTCCAACAAGGTATGCAACTACACCCAAGAAAACACAAGAAATTAATCATCTCAAAACAAACCCAAAAGAAGAGATCACATACTCACACATATAGTACCAGCATCAACAAAATACGAGAACAAGAACAATCATTGGTCACTAATATGCTTCAACATCAACGGACTCAATTGCCCAATAAAAAGACACGGGCTAACAGACTGGATATGTAAATAGGATCCATCACTCTGCTGCATACAAGAAATATACCTCAGCAACAAAGATAGACATGACCTCAGAGTAAAGGGCTAGAAAAAAAATTTTTCCAAGAAAACTGTCCCAATAAATAGTCAAACTTGGGGCTGAAACAAAGAGAACAACACAAAGAATCAACAAAACCAAGATTTGGTTTTTTGAGAAAATCAGCGAGATAGACAAACCCTTAGCCAAACTAACTAAAAGGCTTAGAGACAGTATCCAAATTAACAAATCAGAAATGAAAAGGGAGACACACAACAGAAACTGAGGAAATTAAAAATAATCATCAGGTTGTACCACAAAAGTCAATAGTTGACAAAACTGGAAAATCTAGATGAAAAGGATGATTTTCTAGAGAGATACCAAGTACCAAAGTTAAATCAAGATCAGGTAAACTATGTAAACAGTTCCCATAATCCCTAAGGAAATAGAAGCAGTCATTAAAAACCAACCAAAAAAGGCTCAGGGCCAGATGGTTTTAGTGCAGAATTCAACCAGATCTTTAAAAAAAAAGAGTTAATATACCGAAAACTACTCCACAAAACAGAAACAGAAGGAACACTGCCAAACTCATTTTATGAAGCCACAGTTACCCTGATAACAAAACCAAAGGCTCAACGAAGAAAGAAAACTTCAGATTGATTTCTCTTATGAATAGCAATGCAAAAATGGTCAATAAAACTCTCACAAACCAAATCCAAGAACACATCAAAATAATCATTCACCATGATCAAATAGGATTCATCCCAGGGATGCAGGGATGGTTCAATATATGAAAATCCATCAATGTAATCTACTATATAAGCAAACTCTAAGGGGAAAAAAAAGATCACATGATCATCTAATTAGATGCTTAAAAAGCCTTTGAAAAAATCCAACACCCCTTCATGTTATAAGTATTGGAGAGACCAGGTATTCAAGGCACATACCTAAACACAATAAAAGCAATATACAACAAATCATTAGCCAATATCACATTAAATGGAGAGAAACTTGCAGCAATCCCACTAAAATCAGGGACAAGACAAGGCTGCCCATTCTCTCCCTACCTATTCAATACAGTACTTGAAGTTCTAGTCAGAGCAATAACACAACAAATGAGATCAAGGGGATACAAATTGGAAAGGAAGAAAGTCAATATATCACTATTTGCAGATGATATGATAGTATATATAAGTGACCCTAAAAATTCCACCAGAGAAATTCTACAGCTGATAAACAACTTCAGCAAAGTGGCTGGATATAAAACGAACTCAAAGAAATTAGTAGCCCGGGGCTGGAGAGATGGCTTAGTCGTTAAGAGCACTGACTGCTCTTCCGAAGGTCCTGAGTTCAAATCCCAGCAACCACATGGCTCACAACCATCTGAAATGAGACCTCACACCTTTTTCTGGTGTGTCTGAAGACAGCTACAGTGTACTTACATATAACAATAAATAAATTAAAAAAAAAGAAATTAGTAGCCCTCCTTTATACAAATGATAAATGGGTTGAGAAAATTGGGGAAAACACCCATTGCAATAGCTACAAATAAAATAAAATATCTTGGTGTACTCTAACCATGCAAACTAAAGTTCTATATGATAAGAACTTCAAGTTCCTGAAGAAAGAAATCAAATAAGATATCAGAAGATGGAACGATCTCCCATGCTCATGGATTGGTTGGATTAACACAGTGAAAATAGCCATCTTACCAAAAGCAATTTACAGATTCAATGCAATTCTCATCAAAATTTCAACACAATTTTTTACAGACCTTTAAAAAGCAATTTTCACCTTCATATAAAAACAAACAAACAAACAACCAAACAAGGATAGCCAAAACAATTCTGAGCAATAAAAGAACTTCTGCAGGAATCACTATCCCTGAACTCAAACTGTACTACAGAACAATAGTGATAAAAACCACATGAACACCAGAATAGAATCAAAGACCTAGAAATAAACCCACAAACCAAGAGAAACTTGAATTTTGACAAAGAAGCCAAAACTATACAGTGGAAAAAGGAAAGCATCTTCAACAAATAGTGCTGGTCTGACTGGCAGCATGCATGTAGAAGAATGCAAATTGATCCATTCTTATCTCATCTCCCTGTATAAGCTCAAGTCCAAGTGGATCAAGGACCATAACATAAAGCAAGACACACTAAATCTGATAGAAGAGAAAGTGGGAAATAGCTTTGAATGCCTTGACTCAGGAGAAAATTTCCTGAACAGAACACCAATAGCTCAGGCTCTAAGATCAAAAATTGATAAATGGGACCTAATGAAACTGAAAATCTTATGGAATGCAAAGGACACTGTCAATAGGACAAAATGGTAACCTACACATTGGGAAAAGATCTTCATTAACCCTACATCCAAATATATAAAGAACTAATATCTAAAATATATAAAGAATTCAAGAAAATAGACTCCAAAAACCCAAATAACCCAATTAAAAAATAGGGTACAGAGCTAAACAGAGAATTCTCCAGAGGAATCTCGAACAGCCAAAAAGCACTTAAAGAAATGTTCAACATCTTTCCTCATCAGGGAAATACAAATCAAAACAACCCTGAGATTCCACCTTACACCAATCAGAATGGCTAAGATCAAAAACTCAGGTGACAGCAAATGCTCAGATGGAAGAAAGATGAGCTGCAAAAATGACTCTTAGATGGGAGCTGTGCTGCCATGACTTAGACAAGGTAAGCCTCATGACTTAGACAAGGTAACAGGAGAAGAGCTTCAAAGAAGATTCTGAGACCAGATCAGCTAACTGGAGGAAACCAGCCTACCTGCCTGGAGGTTTTGACTAACTTCTGGAAAAATATTCTCCAACCTGATCTTCCTGCAGACTGAGCAGTGCTCCACGTTCCCAGCTTTGTGAGCTGTCACCCATGCTGGGTAGGTTTTGGTGATGAAGCTATATTTGAGTCATTTCTGATCCCATAAGTAACCCCAATAAAATTCACTGGCTCCCTAAGTGAAACTTTAGTGGTATCTGTATTTTGTTCTGTTGTGAGTTCTTTATCTGAGGTGGGTAGGGTGTGTGGGGGTGTGTGTGGTGTCTTCACAAGCTGGAATGTTCAAATTGTTTCAGATAAAATGGCAAAAAGATAAAATAAAATAAAAAATAAAAAATTTAAGCTTAAATAGTTTTACAATTCTATCAACATTACTCTTGACGTTTTCATTCAAAGATCATACAATAAGATAATTTTTAAATCTAGGTTGTTTCTTTTTTCTTTTTTTTTTTTTACCTTTTTGGTTTTTCGAGACAGGGTTTCTCTGTATAGCCCTGGCTGTCCTGGAACTCACTCTGTAGACCAGGCTGGCCTCGAACTCAGAAATTCACCTGCCTCTGCCTCCCAAGTGCTGGGATTAAAGGCGTGTGCCACCACTGCCCAGCAGGTTGTTTCTTAAACTAGATGAAAACCCCAAATATCTAGCAAACATTTAAAGTTATTTAATGTTTTAAAAGTATTACCAAACTAACCTTTTTTTCCCTCAGAAATCTGTTTCTGAATTTATTGGTAATAAATCCTCTTGGTCCAGCAAACCGTAAGCGCTGATATTTAGCCTGAATATACAAGCTCTTCTGTACCAGGTGTGATTTATAATGGGGCTGGAATCTGCCACCCAAAAAGTTCTGTAAAGGATCCAAAGAGAATCAAATGTTAAAAATACAATCCCAAATCTGTTCTATAACAGGCAGGAGAATAATATTCCCAACAGCCCTTGATTCTAGGCACCCTGTGTATTTTAAAAAGGCATTAATAACCTGCATTAAAGTATACTTCTCTGTATTGTATTTTAAAATTTTGCTATATAGAAAATAGTTCTTTTTAATTGCTAGTAATGGAGCTAGGAAGATGGTTCAGTCAGTAAAGTGCCTGCTAAGCAAGAATAAGGACTTGAGTTTAGATTTCCTCTACCTGACTATACCAATGATAGGTGTTGGGATAGGGACGTAGTGATAAGCAGACCCCTGGAGATCACTGGCAAGCCAACCTATCCAAATTGTTGAATTCCTGGTTCAGTGAGACACTGTCTCAAAAATCAAGGTTGATTCAGTTTTATTCTTCTACATGTTGATGCTTAAGTTTCCCAGAACCATTTGTTGGAAGATACTATTTTTCTTCAGTATTTATTTCTGGTATCTTAATAAAAATTCAGGTAGCATGAACTTATATCCAGGTCCTCTATTCCATTGATCTGTGTTTATTTTTTTCAAGTATCATGCGATTTTTATTACTATTTTCGGGCTCTGCAGTATAGCCTAAAATTACGTATGTTGATACTCCTGCACTATTATTGTTGTTCAGAATCATTTTAGTTATCCTTAGGTATTTTGTGCCTCTAGATACATCTTAAGGTTGTTTTTTCCAGTTATGAAGAATGTCCCTAGAATCTGTAATTTTCAACATATTGGTATACAGCTTTTTCTAAATACAACTCCAATAGCACAGGCAATAAGGCCAACAACTGATAAGTAGAATCTCATGAGATTCTGTATAGCATGAGAAACCATTAACTGAATGAAGAGGCTGCACACAGAATGAGAGAAAATATCTGTCAACTACATATGTAATAGAAGATTATTAACTAGAATATATAAGGAGATCAAAAATCTAAACTCCATGAAAACAAACATCCCAAATGGGCTAAGGGACTAAACAGCATTCTCAAAAGAAACAGGAATGGCTAGAAAACACTTTAAAAATTGGTCAACATACTTAGTCATCAGTAAAATGTAATTTAAAACTATTTTTTTTCGAGACAGGGTTTCTCTGTGTAGCCCTGGCTATCCTGGAACTCACTCTGTAGACCAGGCTGGCCTCGAACTCAGAAATCCGCCTGCCTCTGCCTCCCGAGTTAAAACTATTTTAAGGACTAGGAAGATGGATTAGAGTTAAAAAGCACTGGCTGTTCTTCCAGAAGACAAGGGTTTGATTCCCAGCATCCATACAACAGCTTACAAATGTCTATAATTCTAGTTCCAGGGGATTTGACACCACCTTCTGGCTACCATAAGCATTGTATGTACATGGTTTATTAACATACATGCAGCAAGTGTCTAGATACATAAAAATTTTAAAAACTGCTATTTTTAAGATTCCACCTCACTCCACTGAAACAGGCCATCATCAATGATACAAAAGACAACAAATACTAGTATGGTTGTAGGTAAAGAGACCCACTAGTGGACAGGTAAATTGGTATATACACTTTATAGAAATCATTCTGGAATTTTCTCAAAAAATTAGAAACAGACTACCTTGTGACCTAGTTATACCACTCCAAAAAATATATCTCACTACAGAAGCATCTGCATACCCATTATCATGGTGTGCAATGGAATACACAGGGAAATGGATGAAACTAGAAAAGTATATTCAAGGTAAACCAGGGTCAGAAAGACTAACAGTGCACAATCTCTCTTATGTGCAGATCCTGGCCTCAACTCTTTAGTTTTAGGTGTTTAACTTGGAATACCTATGGAATCCAGGAAACCAGAAAGTAGACACTGGGCAATGTTGCCTTAAGGGAATGGAGACAGCAGAATACAGGCAAAATTAAGAGTGGAGAGTGGGGATACTAGGAATAAACTTCAAACAGGGAGGAGGTGAGAGTATGGAGAGTTGAGGTGACAGGGATGCTCATGAAAACGAGGGTATGAAAAAGTCACCTGAACACCTATTATGTGGTACCCAGTTAACATATATAAAAAAGAGTTTGAAGACAGATACTTCACAAGGCTAGACAATGCCAGTCCTAGAAGTAATAGTTCTGTGTTGGCAGTGGGTTTTTTGACAACCTGGCACAGACTGAGGTCATCTGAAAGGATGGAACCTTAGTTAAAAAAACTATATCCATCAGATGGGACTATGGCGAGTCAGTGGGAGTTTCCTTAAGTTTGATGTGGGAGGGTCCATCTCACTGTATAATGCCAACCCTGGGCAGGTGGTCCTAGACTGTTTAAGAAAGCAAGCTCAGAAAGCTATGGGAAGCAAGCCAGTTAGTGACATTCCTCCTTTGTCTGTTTTAGTCCTGCCTCCAAGGTTCCTACTTTGGCTGCCCTTAATGATTGTAACCTGTAAACCTTCTTTCTTCCAAAAGGTGATTTTGGTCAGTGCTTTTTCATGGCAACAGAAAAGCAAGTTAGAGGCCAGGCGTGGTGGCGCATGCCTTTAATCCCAGCACTTGGGAGGCAGAGGCAGGCGGATTTCTGAGTTCGAGGCCAGCCTGGTCTACAAAGTGAGTTCCA
>NC_034613.1:137809289-137835221 GCF_900095145.1 Mus pahari | reverse complement strand
CAGCACTTGGGAGGCAGAGGCAGGCAGATTTCTGAGTTCGAGGCCAGCCTGGTCTACAGAGTGAGTTCCAGGACAGCTAGGGCTACACAGAGAAAACCTTTCTCGAAAAACCAAAAAAAAAAAAGAAAGAAAGAAAAAGAAGGTGGAAAACAACTGAGGAAGACATCCAATGTCAACCTCTGGACTCCACATGTATGTACACATACATGCTTTATCTTCATGAATAAACACATACACATTTGGAAAGAAGATAAAAAGAACTTGAATTCTTGACAGTCATCATATTGAAAAAATAATCTTCATATATTCTAAATAACTAAATTTATTTTTCTAATCCACAGTGACTATATAAAGTACCAGTGATAGGGAAAAGATAGTAAAAATACCTACAATCAAGTTGTAAACTTTATTCCTGAGACTGAGAAGATGGGACTTGCCACTCTTTCAGAGGAACCAAGTTCAGCTCCTAGCATGTAAAGTGAGTGGCTCACAACTGCCTGCAACTTCAGTTCCAGGTTATCCAAGACTCCCTTCTGGCCTCCATGGGTGCCCACACTGTTGAGGTTTGGGTTTTTTTGTTTGTTTGGTTGGTTGGTTGGGTTTTTTTTGCTTGTATTGTAATGCTAAATACTGGCCCCTAAGGGATGGTTGCCCCCCCAAGAGAATATGCATGAGAATTTGCACTTACAAAAATGATAAATGATGGTATGTAACCTTGCCCCTCAAGCACTCCCTACTGGTTTAAAAAAAGAGGGTGACAGACAATAGCTGGGCAGAAAAGACATAGGCAGGGATTGAGGTTCCCAGTCTTGGGGGGCTGAGAATGAGGAGGAGAGAGGAGGAGGCAGAGAGAGGAAGGAGGTGGAAAAAAAGAGGACACTGCCATGGGGTAGGTGAATCATGAAAACATAGCCATGAGGACTAGGGAATTGGAGCAGCCCAGATGGAACATGGTAAATTCTAACTCGAGATTACTGATGGGAAAGTAGATTCTAATAGCATAGAGGGTAGTTACCTGTCCAGCTCTAGTGCTGATTAAAGCTTATTATAAATATAAAGGTTGTGTGTCTTTTATCAGGGAACTGAATGATAAAAGTCAGGATAGAAAAAAGTGATTAAATATTTACAACACCGTACATATGTACATACACTCACAGACGCTTAAATAAAATAAAATTTACTCCTGCCAGTTCCTTCATCTTTTCTTACCATGAAATAGCAAATATTAATTGTATGAATGATGAACACTAGATTCTGTCCTATAGGAAGCATAAAAGACTGTACATATTTATGGTTTTGATCTTGTCATTTTATGCTGGAGGTGGGAGGATTGGAAATCTTTAATTTTGTCAGACATACACAAATCTTATATAAACCTTTCCAAACAATTCTATAAACCTTCCTCATTCACTCTTCTCATACATTTGTGGCTAGTTGCATTTTCAAGCAACTGCCTAGAACAGTTTGAGAAGTGAACCAGCCCACATGTTTATAGATGGAATCTACCTCTACTCTACTAAGTCTTAAATTCTTTTGTAATTTCTAGAAGCAACTACATTACTATTTGAAAACAGGGTTCCACCAGTAAAAATGAAATTCAAAGTCAAATCCTGAAGAAACATGTCAGTATTAAACTGATAACTATAAAATATAAATTCTAGAAGTATAGAAACTAGAAACACTAGTTTATAATTATTTAAGACTACAAAAATAACTTTTAATGTACTGACACAATTATTTCCAATATACAAGCCCATAGTCAGATATAAACGGAAAAATAACAATACCTTAAAAGCTCCTTTAGAGCATCTTCTGTTTTGATGATTTTCCTCAACTCTAAATATCTTCTGATCAATGGCATCTTTTCTCTGCATAGTATAGTTCTGAACAGAAAGTATTAATATGGGTTAATATACCTTAAGGGTTACTTTATAAACTAGTCTCACCATTTAAGACATATTTTTGAAGATTAAGACCCCAAACCAGGGAGCATGGAGCTTACATACTTCTTCTCTCATATGACCCATGCTAGTTTGTGAGGGGCCCGTTTCATTCATGCCTGTGAGAAGTGTAAAAAAAAACACTCTGTATAACACCATGGTTGACTTTTAGAAAGTGGAGTATAAATCTAGTATTTACTCATGTATGTATCTTGGAAAGAAAGAAACCCACTGCCAGCAGGACTTGGTAAAGGGTTTCTACTGCCCAAAAAACCCAACTTTCCACACTGCTAGTTGGCATGTTAGCCCAACACATCGACTTTAATTGATCGAAGGTAATATTCTTATAATAGCTTGGGAAGGCCCCAAAAAAGAAGAAAAAATAGCTATATTAGCACTCTAACTACAGAGAGCCCAAATCCTCTAGCAGTAACAATTAAGATAGTACCCATTCTCCAGTTTCCTATTTCTAAAACCAATAATCTTATTACCTTCTACTTAATCCATTTCTGTGGAGTCTGGCCAGAGGGAGGATTGTACTAGGCAGCTGCTGACATGGCTCCTAATTATCTCCATCAATGATCCTTCTCTTTGATTGTGGGTATGATCTAGTAGCTTGCTTCTTGTAATAACCATATGGTAAAGTAATGGGATATTACTTCTAGCATAAGGTAACAAACTAACTTTGGCTTCCATCACTTAGTCATCACTTACAGAAGAGCTGTCGGCTGGCTATTATATCATGATCCATTCTATAAGCAAATCTTTAAAATAGAGCAATTAGTGGTTTGGTGGGCGGTGGGGACATGGAATAATTAAACAGGCATGAGAATCTTTACTGGGTAATGACATCCTATTCAGACATGATGCCACATGCCTGTCACATAGAAGGTGAAGGCAGGAGAGCGGCAAATTTGAGGCTAGCCTGGGATACATGGTGAGTTCCCCTGCTTAGCCTGAGCAACAAAGTGAAATCCTGTCTCAAGTCCAACAACTGGACTATGGTGATGACTACAACACATCTTGGAGAATTACTAAAACTCACCAAATTATACACCTGAAATGAGTTAACTTTAGAGTATATAAATTATATTTTAATTAAGTTGTTACCAAAACATCTTAAGAAAATTAGTACTATAATAAATTGAACTTCAAGTAAATCAAGAGATGAGCTATATTGCCATAAAATCTTTACGTCTCAATGCTCTTATAACACATAATGAAGTTACAAGCACTTTGAAAAGTATAGATATATTTATAAAGAATATACAAAAATGAAAAACTTGAAACTCCAATCTTACTATGTAAGGTTTCTGAATAAATTTTCTAAAATTTGATTTTATAAAATGTGGAGGCTTTTGAAATCCATCAGCACGAATAGTCTTCACCTTTGAAAAACTGGAAGACTGGTGATTCCTAATAAAAGGAAAAAAGAATCTTGTATCAGTTAAAAAGGAAAAAGTCTTAAAACATACAACACAACAGTAAAACCTCAATGCTCTGGAACTACTAAAATGATAAAGGATAGTCATTAAGACTGACATTTTCAACAAATATTATTTAACTAAGCTGGAAATTATCAGTAGAGAAAACAATATTCCTTGTACACTAGGGGGGGTCTCAATCTGAGGTC
The DNA here is from genome assembly GCF_900095145.1 of Mus pahari. NCBI lineage: Eukaryota > Metazoa > Chordata > Mammalia > Rodentia > Muridae > Mus > Mus pahari. The sequence continues at coordinate 137,831,648 of NC_034613.1, read as the reverse complement.
CAAGGACAGGATTCCTGGCTGATACATGGAAGTTTTTCCCCTCAAAGCATCACTGCCTGCCCCCGCCCAATTCCTGAGATTCTACTTGGCAGAAGTATCAGTGACTCCTGGCCTATCCCATTTCTAAGAGGGAAGGTAAAACATGGTCACCTCACTGGCAAAGTAATGGGCTCTGATACTGCAAAGGACAGGTTCCTAGCTCCTGACAATGACAAGAGTCTCTGACAATTAGGGTCTGCTGGTGAGGAAGATCCTGGAAGCCTCATTTCTATAGGCCTTGGCAATTCTTTCCTTGTCGTATCTCCCCACAATGCAATTAAGACCTTTTCTAGCCTTTTGCAGGCCCTGTTCCATAGTGAGCCAACTACTATGCTTCAGCCTTTCCCAGGTATTTTGTATGGGATAAAATCCATATTCCTGATGGTTTCCCATGTCCTTCTTGCCCTAGCTCTTTATTTTATGGCTTTGCTACCTGTTTTCTTCCAATATCCCCAAACACATACATTGAACTTTAGATAGTTAACTGTGTACATATAGTTCCCAGCACATACCATGATCTTTCCTGCTTCCACAACTTTGTACCTGCAATTCCTCCTGTGGTCATTTCCTTCCATTTAGATTAACTTCAAAGTTCGGCTCCATTTGTACCTTGTCCAAAAATTTTCCTATACTCCTCTGAGGTAGAATGGATAACCCTACTGTGACATATACAGCATTTAGAAGTCCTAACCCCTATGTCTATTTGTAACTACCACTTATACCTCTGTGTTTTAATGCAATTTGTTTTGAATTCCACTGTAGTTGTCTTATTTGTGGCCCCAAAACCTGATACAAACTAAGATTTCAGGGCTTATAAAATGTTTAAAAACCTACTGCCCTATCGAAATGTTTGTGATGTGATATTAAGTCAAAACAGCAAGGTACAATTGTAATACTATGCATTGAAGATAATTTCAGTACTTAAAAAGTACACATAGATGCCTATAAAAAAAGATAAAAGTCAAAAATAGATTAAATATTAAAAGCAATCATTTCTACCTAGCAAAATTACAAATGCCTCATGATTTTTAAGTTTGCTTTGCAAAACATATCTAATAAAGGAATACAGGTTAAGCATCTCTAATATGAAAATCTGAAATGTAAAATGTTCCAAAATCTAAATTCTTCTAAGCACAAATATAAAGAAAAATTCTTAAAAAATTTAACAAAGAAAAATTCTACACCTGATCATACAAGTCAGTCAAAACAGATACACTAAAATATTTTATAAAATTTCCTTCTGTGTATGACTAAGATAAGTGTATTTCATGTTTGGTTATGGAGCCCATCCTTCCAAAAGCTCATTATATATATCCAAGTATTCCAAATAATCTAAAATCTGAATTAACTCTGGTCACAAAAATTTCCAGTAACACTCAGCCTGTAGTATCTAGAATACATAAGAACTCTTAATATGTTATTATTTTTATTTATTATATGTGAGCCAAAGCACACATATAAAATTCAGGAGAAAATATGCTGGAGTCAGGATTTTCCTTCTACCATGTGGGTCCCAGGAATTCAACTTAGGCTGTCAGGTTTGGCGCAAGTGCCTTTACCCACTGAACCAGTTCACTGGCCTGAATAGTAAAGCAATATTATCTAGATGTGGCGCCTCAGGCCTCATACTAAGCTAAGCACTTAAGAGCCAAACATAAACAGATTTCTTTCAGTTTGGTGAGTTCTAGGCCAGCCAAGGCTATATAATGAAACCTTGTCTCAAAACAACAACAACAACAAAAAAAAAAAACAAAAAAAACAAAACCAAATTCTCATAGCAGTAAAAACATTAACTTGATTATAAAATGGGCAAAGGATATGAACAAAAAATTTCTCCACATAAAACATATATAGCCAATTAGCATATGAAAAAATGTTCATCATTAGTCATTAGGGAAATACAAATCAAAACCACAATGAAATGTTATCTTATATTCAGTAGAATAAACAGGCTACAATAAAAAAAAAGTCACACTCCTGTGTTCCTAATAACACCACTTATAAAAAGCAAAAGGTGGAAAACCTACAAACATAAATTCATATAAAACCAGGTAAAAACTATGTAGTATATCCAAGGACTACTCCAGCCTCAAGGTTCTTTTTAAGGAAATAAACATTGACATATGGCACAACATGGATGAAATTAAAACCATTATTAAAGTGAAATAGGCCATACAATGAAAATAGTGGCTTTTTTCTGTAATTCTTACAGTCCCTGTGGCTATGCTAATACTTTTAAAATTCAATTATGACTTTTCTTTGGTTAGAACCTCAAATGTTCCTAATTCTATTCACTGTAAAATTGTCTTCATATCCTTCATGATTTTATCCTTTTGTATCTATTATGTCCTCTTGCATGTCTATATCTAGGTATAGACACATATGTGCCACCGGGCACGTATGAAAGTCAGATGATGACTTAGGATGTCATTCTTCACTTTCCACCTTGTTAGAAACCAGGTCTTTTGTTTGTCCACTGCTGTGTCTGTCAGGCTAGTCCATAGCCTCCAGTTGTTATATTGTCTCTGCCTTCCAATCTCCAAAAAGGACCACAACAGGACTATTCTGGGGACCTAATCTAGCACAGGCGCTCTGCCCACTGAGCCATCTCCCCTTTATACCATTGGGATACCCACTAGATCTAATTATAGTCCTTAGAAGTTCAAGAAGAAAACATGCTTTTGCTTAAGATCTTTGCATTTGGTTTGCTGGACTGTATATACGCTCAGATAATGTAGTTGGCTGACTCCTTCAATAAATTCACATGCCCACTAAAATCGTAAAACCCTATCACACAAGTCATTCTTCCTGCTGAATTTCCACTTCTACCTTAGTTTTTAACCATTACTACACTGACATTTTCTTTCTCCTACCATTAAATCCTAAGTGCTAAGAAGTTAAGAGCTTTGTGTAGTTTTTCACTGTTATCTCCAATGCATAAAACTGCAGCTTTACAAGAAGGAAATAAACACATACATATCTCTTATATACAAAAAGAACTCTGAAGTTCAACTTCGTTTGGTATAAACCATCTTTTCCCTAAATTCCCTACTGATAAATACATTTTTGGTATTTTAATGTCCTTTTTAAGTTCACTGATAAAATTTTTAAGCTTTTAAATTATACACAGCCCGTATCTATATAACACATTTCAATTACACTGTAGGGGACTTAGTAACACGGGTTAGAAGAAAGAATAGTCTTTGGAAACAGCATAAGACTTGGGAGAAATCAAGGTAAGATCACAATGAGGAGCTAATAGAGAACAGCCAGGTCTTAGACACTGGATGGAATGCCCAAGAATTAAGCTTGCTGGCAAAAGAACCCCAAACAGAAAGGAATAGTAATCCAAATAGAAATGCATTATAGCTAAAGTATCATCTGCCCCATCTGCGGCTCTGTAAAGTCATCACACATTCAACAAATATGGACTGAATTAAAGGTACTGGAATATAGCACTGAGCAAACACAGATAGCCTTCAAATAACTTACATTTTAATGGAAATCCCATAAAAGGAAATCACTAAATCCTTTGATTTGTGACATTATGCTTAATCTGAATTTCTCTAGAAACTACATGCTGAAATTTACTTATGTAAAAACGAGACCAATTTGGCAAGCTTCATTTCTAATATAAAAGGGTAAACTTTAATAAGGAAATTGAACTGAGTCAAAGATGTAACAGTTCTACATCATTTAAAATTTCTAAATTTCATTTTTATTTAAAGATTGTATGTTTGTATAGATGTGCAAGTGTGTGGATGTCCCTGTCAAGATGAACAGGTGAAACGTCAGAGAACTGTATGTGAGATTCAGCTCTCTTCTTCCATATGGGTTCCAGAGAAGGAACTCAAGTTCAAGTTGTCAGGCTTGACAGCAGGCACATTTACCCACTGAGCCATCGCCCCAGCCCTGGTATCATTTAAAAAAAACAAAAACCAAAAAAACAGAAAGAACCCACAGGTGTTGGTAAAGACATGAACCTGAACCTCTCACATATCGCTGATAGTGTAAAATGATGTAGTCATGTTGGAAAACAGTTTGGCAATAACCACCTATCTCATCAATTCTACATGTAAGTATATACTTAATAAAAATGAAGACATGACCACACAAAAACTTGCACACAAATGTTCACAGCACTATTTATTCACAATAACCAAAAAGTGGAAACAAACCAAAAGTCCATCAACTGATAAATGGATAAACAACATATGACACATCCATACAGTGGAGCATTATTTAGTCATAAAAGAAATCCTTAATTTATAGCATGGATAAACTTTTAATACATGCTACGTAAAGAAGTCACGTCACAAAAAGCCAAATATTGTATTATTGCATTTATATAAAGTGTCAAGAACAGGCAATCCATAGAAACAAAATGTATAACAGTGGTTGCCAGGGAAGGGAAAAAGAAAAATATGGGGGGGAGGGGTCACAGCTGGGTACATTGTTTTCTTCTGGGGTGATAAAATATTTTTGGGATAAGTGGTTCTTATACAACTCTGTGAATATAGTAAAAACAACTCAATTGCTTACTTACAAAGGATGAATTTTATGGCAAAGAATACTGAAAAAGTTTTAAAATTCTCATGTTTCATGCTATAATACCGTCCTCAAAGCTAACATTCATAAACTTAATGCTAACCAGCTATATTTTACTTAATCCTGATCAGCAGTATGATATAAGCATAGTTCTCATTCCTATTTCACAGATGAGGAAACAGAGGTAACCTACCCCAAGTCATCCACATAGCTAGGATTCTTAGAGCTAGGCATCAAACCCAAGTAGTATGCCAGCATTCAAGATCTATCATCTCAAAGGACAAGGATCTGCCCTGGGGCATTTATAGTTATCATTGTAAATGTTGAAAAAAAATCCTGTTTCTTGGTATACTGTGTTTCAAAAGCTTTCTCAGCTAAGAAAAACACACTAGACATATTGTCACTGAACACAGTGACACCATGTGTTAAGCATTTCATATTAGGAAATTGGTCACTTTTACTCAGGAAAAGATAACATTTTTGCATTTTCCAATTGTTTTATATGCAAAACACAAGTTCACTATCTTTTAATCAATTCCAAACTTACTGTCAAAATAAATTCCAGTTAAAACAAGCTCCATGTATTTTGGGTACAGTTAATCAAGTTTGGAGTTGACTTAAAATTATCTAGTCAAATACTTAAAATGTTTTTAAAAGTTAATACTAAAGGTTATAGAAGAACAATTAGCACTATCCCTTCCTATTTATAGTCCTGTTTCTGAGGGACACAAAGGACCCTTGCCCAAACTAGACAGTCTGTCTCATTCAATTATTCCTCATAATCCTTTGGGTTCACACAATCATCATAGGTTCCACAAGTTCTCAGAACTAGAGGTAGACTAGGGTCAATGTAGATGACTAAAGCCCCCTGGGGAGTTATGAGGTTGAATATAACAATGATATGATGGTGATCTCTTTGTAACTTCTTCTAAGATGCCAGTGGCTTAGTATAGCTGCCCCTGTATAATAAGGTGGTCTTAGCACTATACTATGGAGAAAATTCTAAAGATTCATAAAATGTATTGACAATTTATAAATGAGCAGAGTCAATGAGATTCAAATTGAGGTCTCCCTCTGCTCTTTCTTTTCTGTTTTTGTCTTGTCTTGTTTTTGAGACAGGGTCTCACTACACAGATCTACCTGCCTCTCCCTCTACAGTGCTAGGATTAAAGGTGTGTGCCACCATACCTAGCTTCTTCCATCTGTTCTACTACAACTGTCTACTTCATAGACCCAAGAATTCCCAAAGAGAACTGTACTGACATCAAAAAATTTTGTACTCATAAGTCAGAATCTAAGGGTCTAAAGCTATTAGTTTCAAACTGCTTGATTCAAATAGCCCATAAAGGTTGCTGGTCATAGCTCCTGCTAACATTCAAACAGTTGGTATATTCTTCATCTCTAGAATTAAAAGACCTCAAATATTCACCCACTCCATCATTTTTGATATGTAGAACAAGCTTCCTGTAATGACCACTGGATAACTGAAACATTTTAAAAACACATAAAACAGATCTGAACACTCAAACTTCCGGGCAATAATTAAGCACAAAAAATGTAAAAATTGCTAAAACCAAAAGCTCCCTGATAGCAGGATGTTTTTCATTGACTGATTACCTCTCTGAGGGATTAGCCATGTGAAAAATATTTTCATCTTCATTCTGTAACCGCTCTTTTCTCCTTCTCTCAATGTCATGTCGTAGATCATTTGGTTCTATTACTTTGACCAGAGTCTGAGGAATTTTGACAGAAGACAAACTATTCACATCACTGTTAGTAGCACAAAGACAATTTCTAACAAGAAACTTAAAAGTCCTTAATTATTTTATACCTATGCAGCTAAAGGTAGTATAACATGATAAAAGTATTTTGAGACACAATTGAAGTTCTATTTCGTTTGTTTTTGGAGACAGGGTTTTTTCTATGTGTAGCTTTGGCTACCCTGGGCATGACTATGTAGACCAGGCTAGTCTTGAACTCACAGAGATTTGCCTGTTTCTGCCTCCCAACTATAGGGATTAAGGGTGTGGACCACCATGGTTCAGAATCAGAAAAGCTCTTATACTAATCCAAGGATTCTATTTCCAAGATTTTATCCCAAAGAAAAGGTTGCCTCTTTAAAAATATTGAAAACAACAAAAATGAAACAACTTAAATGTGAAAATAATTTCAGGGGAAAAAAGAATGATTCAGGATGTTATGGCAAATAAATCAAACAAAACTATACAGCCATAAAAATTAATAAAGAATGGAAGTCAATATGGAAAGACATTTACTAAAAATTTTAAAACTTAAAAACATCAATTATAAAGGACTATGGGGAGAATTTAGAACTTTTACATAAAAGAGATGCTATGGATTATTGGCATATTGAATTGCATTTGAAAGACTGTTAAAATGTACTATACAAAACTGGAATTATGGATTTTTAAGTCTTCAAATTTCCTGGAGATCAACTATAACTAGAAATTTTACAAAAGCATTATTCAATAAACTAAGCCACCTATATTTATCAAATCTTTATTTCATAAGTAAAAAATTATTTATATAGTCTATCAGAAATAAATTAAAGTCTCTTTCCTACAAAAAAAAATTCTCAAAGGAAAAATTAATGATTCATTTAGAAGTTGACATGTTTTTAAAGACTTTCTAGTCAGGAAAGAAACAGAAAGTGGGAGGGGAAGTATTGGGTAGAAAACATACATAATGATAATGAAAAAAATTAGTATTAGCTTCATTATTTTGCTAGTTTTTGTTCCACAGAATCTTTCCTAAATTCTACAGCAAACAGATGGGCAGCACCAAATGCCACACAGTTCCTTTGCATTTCTTCCACATACCATTAAAAGTATATCCCACATGCCAGCTTTGCAAAATGGCTGGCTATCAACCATATTTTCTATAAGCTTCACTCTGAGACCTCAGTTTGGGGATGAGTATTCAAATGTAATTTTAAGTCAACTTTTCAAAGTTGTTATGCTTAATAACCATGCCTCGCAAAGAAAAATTTTGTCCTTTTCAGCATCTTACTCCATTCTGTACTGCCATCAGTCACTTGGAGAACTTTTTCAGTTTATATTCCTGAATGTCACCCTTTCTTTATAGACCTTTAACTCCTTTCCCACTACTATACCAATAATAATTGTACTCACTTACCTCATCTGGTTCATATACCATAGTATATTTATTCTGAAGATCAGCCAAAGACATATCTATTCGCCTAAAATAATAAAGGCAGGTAATTAAAGAATTATGCTAATTATGTTATACACTGATTCTTTTACTACAGGATAGAATTAGAAATAAACCAGTAGGTCTTAGAAAAAGCCAAAATAACCTGCTGTCAGGTAGCTTTTCATTTCTTTTGTTTTTTAAGATAGGGTCTTCCTAATGTAGCCCTGGCTGTTTTGAAACTCACTCCCTTAAATTCAGGTATCTGCCTGCCTGTTTCCTAAGTGTTGGAACTAATGTCATGTGCCACCACGCCCTGATAGGCTTTCACCTACATGGCAGTCTACTAAGCCATACATACCCTACGGGCACATTATAGGGAAGTCTTGGTGGTTCTCCAATCACTAGTGTGACCTCAAACAATTTTGGTGATGGATAACATTATAACATTGATTCATCTCAGTACTCCATACAGGGTGCACCACCTGCTCAGACAAGTGCCAACAGAAGGCATACATGTTTTCATCAGACCTCAGAACAATCACTTGTGACCACTTAAAGTAAACCCTGATTTCAATGGCTTGACATTTTTCAGCATTCCCTTCAGTAGACTACTACAGACACAGCAGAATCAAAGCAGGTAAATCTTTTTTTTCAAAGGCCCACAGATTCAAACAGTGTTAGTCAATGATGTGTACTGGTCCAACAGCTGTTAAGATTGCTCTTGGTATGTACAAAGTGCACTTCTAGATTCTATACCAAGCTCAGGAGAAAATCAAGCTCAGAAAGCTGGACTCTCTACTGAGGACTATTCTTATGAGGTAAGTGAAAAGACAGTAATTAATCATTACCTGTGAAATTTTGGATCCGAATTTGATTTCATTTGATTGAAATCTGCATCCTGTTTGTTTTTTATTCTTGAGAAACGTTCATTTAGAGTAATATCAGGTGTTACAAAACTATCTGCTGAAAAAGGAAACAAATAGTTCCATGTCAATGTGAAACTGAATGTCCTTAAAAGATTCTATAAAACTCAACATCAAGAAAGGACCATCAAAATAATCCAAACTGTTCTCCTTTGAAAAGAAATATTACCTAAACTATTTGTATATTAACTTATAATGCTCACATGCCTTCCCAAACCCAAACAAGAGTTGACTTATGAATTCAAGGATTTTCTTCCTATCTGCCACATTTGCTTTCTTGTCTAGAAGAGAGACATTGTCAAAGTGAGAATCATTCTTCTTCATGGTAAGACCATACTCTAGAAAGTTTGGAAGATACACCACAGTTTAACAGTGAAAATTAAATCAATTAACAATTTAATCACAATAATCTCTGAATTAATGCTGAATTAAGTAATGCTTAATTACCACAGAGTACCTTCCAACACCACTTCATTTTTGCATTAACTTCAGTTCATAAAGACATTCTAAAATCAGCTGTGGTACAAGCTCTTAATACTAGTACAGACAGAATACACTCAACCCATCAAAATGTTATACAAGCAATCTTCTCTCCTAATTCACTAGTCCTGTTTTGGGATACTCTCCTGATTTTCTGTAATACTACCATACTTTCTGAAAACTATACTCTTTGGATAAAAAGAGGTAGAGTTGAGAGGGTAAACTGTTGCTGACACTGTATTTTTTCATATTTGAAATTAACTTTTACGGGATCAAACTCAGGGTCTTACCCATTCTTGGAAAAGAGCTTTAATATTGAGCTAAACCTTTAGCTCCAATCTACCTGGTTCCCTTTGCTTAAGGGAGAGGAGAGAAAATAATTATTTTTTAAATGTATTTTACTTATGTGCATAAGTGTTTTGTCTGTGTACTAAGTGTGTGACTTGTGCCCAAAGTGTCCAAAAGAGGTCTAGAACTGGAGCTACAGAAATCTGTAAGCAGCCATGGAGGTACTGGGAACTGAATTTAGGGCCAATACTCTTAACTGCTGAGCCATCTCTTTAGCCCAAAATAACTATTTTAAAAATATGTTTCATAGTCAGGTGGTGGTGATGCATACCTTTAATCCCAGAACTTAGGAGGCAGAAGTAGGCAGCTCGAAGCCAGCCTTGTCTACAGAGGAAGTTACACAACAGCTATGACTACACAGAGAAACGCTGTCTCAAAAAAAATCAAAAAAAGTTTTATTAAGGTAAAGATTAAAACAAATAAAAATTTGACATTCTTAAGTATCTCTTGGGCTGGTGAGATGGCTCAGTGGGTAAGAGTACCCGGCTGCTCTTCTGAAGGTCCGGAGTTCAAATCCCAGCAACCACATGGTGGCTCACAACCATCCGTAACAAGATCTGACTCCCTCTTCTGGAGTGTCTGAAGACAGCTACAGCATACTTACATATAATAAATAAATAAATCTAAAAAAAAAAAAAAAAAAGAATCTCTTGCTTATAATAATTTATACAGTACTACTAGGAAGAGTTGTTTTGCATCACTGATTTTCCAATGGACACTTATGAAAAGCAAAAATGTAATGCAAATCTTTAAAGCCCACATTTAACTTTTTGATGTCATAAAGAACGGAATCATCAACTGATTATACATGAACAAGCTTATAGCATAAAGTCCTAGAAAGGTCTTGGGGAAGGGGTGGTAAGATCACAAAATAACCTAGACTTCTGCAATGTCTAGGATGTAAACCTGTTTTTGTTGCTTCTTCCTCCTTTATTAGGCTTTTAATGTCTGTCATTTGGAGTAGTCTGGTCATTTTCTGACTAATGATTTGTAATCTACTAGCATTTGAACCAGAAAGTTATTGAAAATACATAAAAAGAAAAACTAGTCTTTAGTGACTATCTGGTACTCTCTCCCACACATTTCCTAATTTATAGCTTACTTAAAATGGAATATTAATTACAATTAAGCTACATCAAAGGTATTTGTATCTTGGGAAAAGCTGGTACATTATTTTTGTGCTATGCTTAATGTGTCTGAAAACATACCAACCTTTAACTTTGTGGATTAGTGTTATGATTTCCTGAGCAAATTCTTCAGTAGGATTGTTTTCAGGATTCTGAGTTGAGTCAAGATGTTGAAATACTGGATGAAAATTGTCACTTGTTGTGCCAATAGCAACCAAATCATGTGATATCTGTCTTTCTGAAGAATATCTAGAAGTAGATCTAAAATAATTTGAAATATTTAATTAAATTTGTAATTTTTGCTATTTTGCCAAGGATGGAATTTGTTAATATTAAGATAGCTAAATATTAAAAAGATTTAATTATTCTGCCATAATTTAGGCACTAAAATTCCATGTTATAAAACTAATAAACCATGAGTGGAAAATAAGTATAGATAAATGGTTCTGAGCTCTTTTCAAATCACAATAATCACAATTCTAAGTGAATTTTACCTTCAAACACATAAGGCATTAAAGTCACCTAATATAAAAAATAAAAATAATCAGACTATTTTCTACTTTATTATTGTCAAAACATTTTAATCAGCCACTCTGAAATACTACCATACTTTAAAAGCTGTTACCAAACATAAAAATCTTAACTATTAAAATTCTCACTAAAAGCAAGGAGAAGCTTAGAATAATGTTTTGAAACAATCTATTTAGAAATTAACTGTGGATTAACAAAAACCTGGCAGTATAAAAACACATAACGTCTTAAAGATTACCAATTCCTTGAAATGCCTATACCCAAGAATTACTTGGAGATAAGATATGGGAACCAGAAGACAAAAGATCACCACCTATTACTAACTTCATAATTTATCTTCATTCCAGGACTTTGGAAGAAATTATTGGTAATCTTTTGAACATGTAATATACTCTAGCCAATAATATAAACTTCATCTTGGAAGCTGCAAATTAAGGTGTAAAAATCTATTAATATTTCTTAAAAAGCTAATACCTAAATGTGTCCGTCTTGTTCCTGTCTACAGTAAGTGGTTTCCTCTTGGTAAGTGAATAGCATTTCTCTTCAGATTTTGGGCTTGTATCAAACTGTTTACTAAAAGATGTATTCTCTTTTCTGCAATCTTCATTAATTTTTTTCTTCCATTTGTCATTGCAAGGCCCCAAATCAGCATCCTTTATATTTGTATGAGTAGAGGAAACACAGTTTTTGTTATAGAGATGAAAAGGTCCATTGATTTGCTCATTCTCAATTTCTCTTCCTCTTGTACTACTGAAACAATCTGACTCTCTATTTCCAGGAACTTTTAGAGAACTGTATTTTCTGTCTTCTTCCTTCAAGTAATTCTGAAATCTCCCATCAGGAAAGTCCTGCTCGCTGTCTGAGAGCTTATGATGTTTGTGACGGTAGTCGTAGGATACTCTGGTTGTCGAACTTCTCTCTGGGTATTCTCTCTCAGTATATCTGTGACTTTGGGCTCCAAAGCTCCACTCTTCTTTCTTCTCTTGGAAAGGTAGAAAAGAATGCTCAGGCTTCCACTTTGGGATTCTGGCTGGATCTCTATTTTCATACCTTGCATCTGTAGGTCTTTCTGATGTGTAGCCATACTTTCTGAAATCATGATCCTCAGGATACCTGTATTGACATAAAGAAGTTTATGTGGCAGAGTTTGTACCATAAAAGACCCCATGCTCTTGCAAACTTTGTATGCCCCATACAGAGGAAGGCCAGGGCCAAGAAGTGGGAGTGGGTGGGTAGGGGAGCAGGGCGGGGGGGGGTATAGGGGACTTTCGGGATGGCATCTGAAATGTAAATGAAGAAAATATCTAATAAAATAATTTAAAAAGACCCCATCCCCCCCCCCAAAAAAAAGCAGGGCGTGGTGGCACACGCCTTTAATCCCAGCACTTGGGAGACAGAGGCAGGCAAATTTCTGAATTTGAGGCCTGCCTGATCTACAGAGTGAGTTCCATGACAGCCAGGGCAACACAGAGAAACCCTGTCTTGAACCCCCCCCAAAAAACAAAAAACAAACAAAAAAATAAAACAAAAAAAGACCCCATGCATCACACCAGTAAATAGGACATTCACAGTGCTCGCATTCTTTTTTTTCTCGTATGTGTAATAAGTAGCTTTTAAAAAAAGATTTATTTATTTACTTATTATATGTAAGTACACTGTAGCTGTCTTCAGATCTTGTTACAGATGGTTATGAGCCACCATGTGGTTGCTGGGATTTGAATTCCGGACCTTCGGAAGAGCAGTCGGGTACTCTTACCCACTGAGCCATCTCACCAGCCCATAAGTAGAATCTTAATGTTAAAATTTTTTATTTCATGATTTATAACTTAATAGAAGTCTTGAATTTAAATATATCACTTGTCCTGCTTGGTATATTGTTTTAATTTGGAAAGGATAATTTGAAGTTAACTGAAATGATGGAAGTTCAATTTATACTTGCATTTTTTAAAAAAAAGTCCTGTTATTAATAAATATGATTAAACTTTGTTTATTAAAAAAAGTTTACATTTGCAATATACAAAAGTAAAACATTTGATGTCTAGAATAATGAGCAGACTGGCCTTAAAATACAGCATGCAATGGCAAGACAACCTCATGTGAACTCATTAAGAAGGGCATGGAAGTTTAAAAGCCACATCTTTTAAAAACATTCTGGAGCATGCCTTTAATTCCAGCGCTCCAGAGACAAAGGCAAACAGATTTCTAAGTTCAAGGCCAGCCTGGTCTACAGAGTAAGTTCCAGGACAGCCAGGGCTACACAGGAAAAAAACCCTCTCAAAAAACAATACCAACCAACCAACCAAAAACATATTCTAGCTATTCACATGAATTACTCAAAAAATAAATTATTTTATCTTTTGAGATAAAAAAACTATGATAGTCAACATAAAAGTAACTTTATTACTGGAGGCTTTATGCCAAATTCCCCAGGCTTAATGATTTCCTGTACCTCTTCTGAAAAGGGTTCCTTGCGCCAAAGTCTTCTAAGCCTCTTCTGGGTGAACGAGGGTAGCTTTCTTCTTGTACCCTTTGGTGTCTCAATTCATCTTCATGCCATTTCTCTTTAAATCTCATGGAATCTGCCAGTGACATCTCTCCTCTCCCACTTCCTCTACCTCTGTGATCATCAGGAGTATACCTTCCTTGTGCCATAGGGATGTAACAACAATCCCTTTCATGCTCCATGTAGGTTGCTGCACTTTCTGTGTATGTGGGCATATACTGAGATCTTCTGTCATCATCTCCTCTTCCAGGAAAATATTCTTGGTGAGACTTATATGTATCAAATTTTTCAACAGGTTTTACATTTGGAGAAGGTGATCTATTTACATAAGACCGATGATACGAATTCACACGAGGGGGAATCCTTGGTTTATTTTGTCCATGTTTTTCATCATCCATTCTCCAAGTAAAGGGTCTTTGTTGATCATTTCTATATTCAGGGTCATAATGCCCATGGAAATGTCTTTCCTCATGGTATTCAAAATTTCTAGATTGTGGTGATAATGACCTATGTAAACAAGCATAGAGAAGTTTAGTTCACTTTGAGACAATTAACTGTTTTAGTGTGACCTACCTTAAATACTTTCCTAGAATTCTACTACTATCCCAACTCAAGGTAAATCTAGGAATTTGGTTTTTTTTTTTGTTTGTTTTTTGGTTTTTTTTTTTGTTGTTGTTGTTTTGGTTTTTCGAGACAGGGTTTCTCTGGCTGTCCTGGAACTCACCCTGTAGACCAAACTGGCCTCGAACTCAGAAATTCGCCTGTCTCTGCCTCCCAAGTGCAGGAATTAAAGGCATGAGCCACCACGCCCGGCTAGGAATTTGTTTTATATGTACTTGGAATTGCATACTGGTGTGAGGGAGATGGGTTAATGATTCTTTTGTCCTACCTGACAACCATACTCTAGTCATCCTTAATGATGTATTCTATGAACACATCAAAGTAGGTTAAATATACATATGATATTAGAGGAGGACCAGATCAGGTAGAAAGCAGAATCTTGTTTTTGAAATACTACTAGCCGGGCGTGGTGGTGCACGCTTTTAATCCTAGCACTCAGGAGGCAGAGGCAGGTGGATTTCTGAGTTCGAGGCCAGCCTGGTCTACAGAGTGAGTTCCAGGACAGCCAGGGCTATACAGAGAAACCCTGTCTCGAAAAACCAAAAAAAAAAAATAATAATACGAAAAACCAAAAAAAAAAAAGAAAGAAAGAAAGAAAGAAATACTACTGATAGCAAGTTCTAGCAAAAGTAGATGTAGTACCTTCAAAGTGCCAATCAAGAAAAGCTTACCTCAGGTTCAATAGCTAACTGAGAAACAAGCATGAGTGAAGTAAGAAAAAAATATGCAGAAGGGGGAGGGGATGGGGAATGGTCTCTGTGAGGGGGGGAGAATCTGATGTAAATATAAATTTTAAAAATATGTTGAAAGTGTGAAGAAAACTAAAGATGACCTCTGAGATTACATTCTAAGACAATGATGCTACAATCCAAACTCCAAAAATGTTTCTATAGTGTTTCCAACTGACTGGTCTTTCCCTCAAGGCTTTACCAAAGAAGACGCTTATCAGGTACCATGGGCAGGGAAGAAATAAATGAGCGACATAGGACATCAATCTCTATACTATGCCTCCATACAACAGGGGTTTTTTTTCCCTAAGGAAAATGAGTGAGTCCCACTTTACAACCCAAGCTGGTCTGACTGGTAGTATCTCTGTTGACAAGTTTGACATTATACTTAACACAATCTTTTTGCCTCTACCAACAAAATGCTGGGAATACAAGTGTGCACTACTATGCCTATCCCTCCATAAATACTTCTAATATAAACCACTGTTCTTTCCAAAATCTCCTCTCTTACATATCACCTGAAATATGTGCTGCTGAAATAACTTAGGACTCTAGTCAAAGTATGTTTTAATGCAACTATAATGCTCTCTAGGGGACAGTATTATAGCTCTTCTGTATCTATCTTTTCTGTAACTTGATATTGTCAAAATGTAGACTTGTATTCCTACTGAGAAGACTCCCACATCCACGGAAAACTCTCTAAGTTACTCAGTGTTAAAAATAAGGAAAGGGCAGGGTATGGTGTCTCACACCTTTATTCCTGGTACTTGTGAGGCACAGGCAGGCAGATCTCTTAGTTTGAATCTAACTTAGTCTAAATACTACATACCAGGTTAGCCAGTGAAACGCTGCCTCAAAGGGGGAAAAAAAGGGAAAGAAGCTCACTTTTGCATCTGAGAACCCCCATGTGACCTGTTTAATTTTTCATCCCCTCCTTTAGGGCTTAATGTCTCCAAATCAGTAAGAAAAGAATACCCTGTCCATTTTAAAATTTACCTGCACTTGGGAAGCAGAGACAAGCGGATTTCTGAGTTCGAGGCCAGCCTGGTCTACAGAGTAAGTTCCAGGACAGCCAGGGCTACACAGAGAAACCCTGTCTCGGGAAAAAAAAAGAAAGAAGAAAGAAATTACCTGCTCTAAGAAACTTCAATAATGAGCCGGGCGGTGGTGGCGCACGCCTTTAATCCCAGCACTCGGGAGGCAGAGGCAGGCGGATTTCTGAGTTCGAGGACAGCCAGGGCTACAAAGAGAAACCCTGTCTCAAAAAACCAAAAAAAAAAAAAAAAAAAAAAAAGCTTCAATAATGAATGAATCTCTCTTTTTTTTCTAATGACAAATCTGTGTCTTCCACACAAAAAAGGAAACACATCTATCTTCTCCAGTACCCATTAGGGCATTTACATGGACTTGGCAATATTGTCATCTAGAGTTGCCAAGCCAGACATACTGGCAAATATTACTTATCAGAAGCAGAAACTCTGCCATCTCCATGGTCTATCTCATCATAGGAAGGGAAACAACTAGAGTCTCTGAGTCATTCCTGAAGATTTCATCTCTTTTCGCTGCTAAGCAGAGAACCTGAGAGTCAGAAGCGTAAGTTTCCCAAACAGGATGAAATATTCAAGATCTAACTTTAGCCCTTAATTCACATTTAAAACTGCTGACATTGTTTTATGTCTTATTATGGAGTACTCACTTCCAGAAAAAGTTGTTACGAAGGTTATTACCATTTCCAGTTCTCCTAAAGGTTAGGAGACAATCCTCCAGTCTCCAGAGTTTCGGGTGCCTTATGAGAGGAGGCACTGGCCACAGAGATCAGGTACCCCTCATGGACAGAGAGAGGGCTTACTTGTTTGCTGCCCATGATAATAAGATAATGCTTACTCCAAGTGACTCAAGTTCCTCAGCTGTGTCAAAACCCCAGAACCTGTGACAAATGTGCATCATCTACCCAGATAGCCACTCTAGAGCACTGGCCCTCGGGGGTTCTTAGAAGGTAGAGAAAATGTCTCTGACATGGAAGTGTCTTGTAGCAAACTGGTATATCGACTTCTAAGTAGGAACAAAGTACCAAACTCTTTGTAGTTCTTAACAAAAAACCCCAGATAAGTAATTAGAAAACTAGGCACTAAGCATTGGCAGAGTCCCCGTGGCCATTACTCTAATGGTCATACTATAAGAAAGATAAAATAAAACACACTTTGTGTTATCTTCCTTGTTATATAGTCTTTTTGTCTTTATAATTTCTTTTCTTTTTGAAACTTCTCCCAAATTGATCATGATTTTGTGACATTTATAAATGAAAACTAAATTACTGACAGATGATTCATTCTATTATCGGAATAAGCTATATTAACATAAAAATCGTGGTTTATCTTTCCCGTATGTAATAGTCCTTTATGTCAGTCTGAACCTTATTGGTTGCAAAACAGAATTAAGTCTCTCCCTAGAGATGCAGAGTGCTTTGCCCCTGTCAAAAGCACAGCCCTTTCCCCACTGTATCAGAGTTGCCTACTCTCCCCAGCCAGTCTGTGTGCTTGCTGAGGCCATGGAAGATGGGATACTCACTCTTGTTGTCCCAGAACTGGGCTGAATCTACTGTAAAATAAACTGGTTGAACTATTATAATCTAATTTTGTAAACTATAGTACTGATACCATCTACCAAAGAAAACAAATGAGAGTTGAACTACAATTGAGCTATTCAAAACTGCTTTTTTGCCAAGAAGCTAGGAAACACTTTATTTTCTGATTAAATTTCTTGAAAAAAAATAAACAAAACATACACTAAAAGTTGTAAACCTCTTAAAAGCTTGAAAAAGTAACCTGCATTCCTTTTTATTATAAAGTAATTATAGCCCCAATAAAATATATTTATCAGCTCCTCAAATCTACAAATACTACCATTACCATGATTAATCGAGTACTATGAACAGTCAGGTCCAGTGAGCTTATACTTGAGCAGTAACAGTGATTTCTAAATCCCAGTTAACTATGAAAAGCATGGAACTCCTCACCTTTGTTTCCACCTGGGGGATCTGGATCTTGACCGTGCCATCCTTTAGCATATGAGCCGCCTGATCCACTTTTTACACTGCAAAGAAATACAGCATTAGCATGTTTGTTTGTTTGTTTGTTTTTTAAAAAGCCTGTGGTATGCTCTAAAACCTGGTGATTGCCAAGAGAAAGCTGCTTAATTCTTCTGTAAGTTCAACTTGCCTTTGTACCACTAAGTGCTAGAATTAAACACACCCAGTATGTTTGTCTTTTTTTGGATTTGTTTTTATTTATAATCTTAGGCTACTTCTGAAATATGTACATCTCTAGTTTTGCTATCACACCAATACTAAAAAATAAAACAGTATATATAAACAAACAAAAAAAGGAAAAAAACTACTCCAGAAAAGTCCACCTTGCCCCTATGAACATTTTATGGTCTATAAATCTATAAACCATGCTATCCAGCCCTGACTTGTCCTGAAATTGCCTTTCTGCAGCCTTTTCAAAGCAGCTGTATCTGAGTAGTGGAGGGACCAAGGCTTTCACTCTCTACTGCCACCGCTTTCTTTTATACTTACCTTTTCTGGTTTGTAGAACTTTCTTTATTCTTTTCTGTTCTGGTCAGGGACCTATCTAGTATTTAATATATGACTTGGTTGTACAAATTCATTCTTGAGTGAAAAAGCTTTCCTAGAAGGGTATCGCCTTAAGAGACTGATCCCCCCCCCATATACACCATGTCGTAAGGCATTCTGTGCCCTCCCTGTCCCATAGAGATACCTGTTGAGGTAAAGTGATTCTGGAGTAACACTGAGGGTATTTTCACCTTGTTTGTTAGCATGGATTTAAACATCAAGTTCATTTTTGTGTGTATGCATGTGGAATGAGTCAGGGCCCGACCTCAGGTGTCATCTTCTCTTGCTTTCTACAGTAAGGTCTCTTAACTGTCCTGGAGTGCATCTTTTCATCTAGACTGACTAGCCATCTAGCTGCTGAAATCCATGTCTTGGTTATCTTCCCCCCATTTCTGGTTTTCCTAACATGTATCATTATACCTGGCTTTTATGTAGATGGCTGAGGGTCTGAACTCAAGTAATAATAAGCAAGCACTTTACCCTAAGCCTAATTAATCAGTAGATCTTCAGATCCAAAACACAGTCTCTTCCACAGATACTGCCACCTTCTAACCATTCACTTACAGGTTGTAGTCTTCCTGCCTATTATCTCTGCCATTATCTCCAACCCAAACCCCTTTGTGGTCTCTACCACTAACCAGCATTCTTTTTTTTTTAAAGATTTATTTAATTATTATATGTAAGCACACTGTAGCTGTCTTCAGACACTCCAGAAGAGGGCGACAGATCTTGTTAAGTATGGTTGTGAGGCACCATTTGGTTGCTGGGATTTGAACTCTGAACCTTGGGAAGAACAGTTGGGTGCTCTTACCCACTGAGCCATCTCACCAGCATTCTTATTTCACTTCTTTGACTACTGATGAAGACATGAGAATTGTCAAACACTCAGCCATTCACCAAGGCATTCTTGTAAAATTGTGAGATTTTACAATGGTAGATGGAGTTGTTTAAAGATTATCTTTAAGCCATTCCCGGACTGACCATGTAGCCAGTCAGACTTTCCTTCCCTTCTTCATGAACAAAAGCTTATAACCTTATGGTATAACTTTGGTCTCTATAAGAGCTATAAACTGAATCCCAAGACACTAGCTATAATCCTCACAGGAGGCTACTGGAGTTCCTTGGAATATACAATGGTGGATAAACTACAAATCCCTCCAAGGAACCCAGAACCTGAGAGAGATAACCTCCAAGCCTGTCCATGAATTAATCACTCCCTCCGATCTTCTACACTCCACTTAATACAGACTTGCTCAGAATGGACACTGGGCTATCACAGGTTAAGGAAACGAGGGGCCTTGAGACTTGACTCCCCTTAATGTCTTCACCAATCTACAGGTTACAGGTTACTCCTAGATAGCTATCTGGTAAAATGAAGTAGGCCAGGGGTAACAGCAATTCTGTGTCCCCTGCACCACCAGTTCCTTCTCTAAACCCCAGGTCATGTCCCATAGCACTTTAGGGGACCAGAAGTCTTTTATATTTCAAACTGAAATAAAAAGGTTAACATAGGCTGTTGACTCTATCTTCAGTTCCTTCTGCCTTTCTTGCTTGTACTAAGTTTCCCTACCCTATTAGAGGTCATTTTGAAGTTTTCATACCTTGGCCAACTATTCCTGAAATGTTAACATTCTATAACTTAAACTAACATGAGACTAAGTTTTAAAAGAAATGTATAAAGAACCTTTTTAATACTTAAAACCCAGGTAGCAATAAAATCTAAGACTTGTACCAGGTAAGAATCCTGTGGTCTAACAATGTATGGGCAAGTAATCTTCATTATATCATAAATATAATTTATATTAAACACCTTTTTGGTACTCTGAAAACTTATTGTGTTGCTGTCTCGTGATTAGATCTTCATTACTGAGTATTTTGTTAAATTTAGAAAGAAAAAATAGAAGGGAACAGGTAAGGAAAAGGAACAGATCTGAAAGTTATGACCATGCATTTTTGCTAAGGAAAACAAACAAAAACACAGAAAGGGGTTGCAAAGATAAGTCCATGGTGTACATTTGTAATCCCAGTGCTAAGGAGATAGAAATAGGCAGGCCGCTAGCCTACTTAGCACAGTCCAGGCCTTGAGAAACCAACTCAAAACAAAATGAGACTGAGGAGGAATAGCTGAAATGCGTGTTCATCAGCCAGGGAGACTTGTGCTTGAAATCTCCAGCACTTATGTAAAAGCCAGGTACGGCTGTGCAAGTCTGTAATCTAAGCACTGGGGACAGGAGAGAAAAAGTTCAGGGGCTTGCCGACTAGTCTAGCTGAAACGACAATCCCCAAGTTCAGTGAAAGATCATGTCACAAAAAAATACAATAAAGTAACTCATCCTCTGGCTTCCACGTGTACATGTGTGCACATATAACCTATGCATACACACATGCATACACAAAATAAAGACTATTTTAGGGCAAGACTTTATAGCAGGCATAGTTGTGTACAACTTAAATCTCAGCTCTTGGAGAGGAGGGCAGAGACAAAGTTCAAGGCTAGCCTGGTCAACAGAGTGAGTCCCAGAACAGCCCTACACAGAAAAACCCTTTAAAAACCAGTATGAAAAATAAAAGCTTTTATACAGTAAACAATATTTAGTCCTAGTTTAAAAAAAACAATAATGAAATAAAAAACTATTTTTTTCAAAACAGAAAAGGGAAAGGGAAAGACAAAACCAAAAAAGCTTCAGAATGTAACAAAGGGTCAAGTTAGGTTAGAAAAAGCTTTCAGTCTGTGCATGGCTGACTTGATGGTAAGACTTGGTCAGCCGGGCGGTGGTGACGCACACCTTTAATCCCAGCACTTGGGAGGCAGAGGCAGGCGGATTTCTGAGTTTGAGGCTAAGCTGGTCTACCAAGTGAGTTCCAGGAGAGCCAGGACTACACAAAGAAACCCTGTCTCAAAAAATCAAAAAGACTTGGTTAGCTTCTTGCTTTTATGAGAAAAAGTCCTTGAACCACACAGCATCTAGTTTGGCCATACATTAAAGTACACTATACTTTTTGACAGAAATGGACAGAAATATGGGTTGGGTTAAATTTTCTTCCCAAGAACTTCTAAGTGCACTGCAAGGAAATTCGTAATTGATGGAATAAAGTTCCATGTTTAAGTTCAGAGACCAGGGTTTTGCAAAGGGATATAACAGCTGACAAAGATTCCTGAAATGATTAATTTACTATACAATTAAATAAGCACAACTGAGAATAAGGAAAGAAGTTTTCTGAAGGAAAAATTTAAATATAGTATGTATATAATTCAAGGTTGTTAAAGTTTTCAAGTTCAGGGGCTAGAGAGATATAGTTCAGTGATTAAGAACACTGCCTGCTCTTCCAGCAGAGCTGGGTTCAATTACCAACACCTACATAGATGCCCATAATCCTCTTTACCTCTAGTTTTAGGAGATCAGACATTCTCTTTTGGCTTCATCCAGTACTGCACAAGTGGTGCATAGAAACATACATACACAAAACACGCATACACATAAAAAAATAAAATTTTCTTAAAGTTAAAATTCTTTTTTTTTAAAGATTTATTTATTTATTCATTTATTATATGTAAGTACACTGTAGCTGTCTTCAGACACTCCAGAAGAGGGTGTCAGATCTCGTTACGGATGGTTGTGAGCCACCATGTGGTTGCTGGGATTTGAACTCAGGACCTTCAGAAGAGCAGTCCAGTGCTCTTACCCGCTGAGCCATCTCACCA
>NC_034613.1:137800500-137808554 GCF_900095145.1 Mus pahari | reverse complement strand
AAACTTTATATGACCCAGTACAGGGGAACACCAGGGCCAAGAAAGGGGAGAGGGTGGGTAGGGGAGCAGGGCGGGGAAGGGTATAGGGGACTTTGGGGATAGCATTTGAAATGTAAATGAAGTAAATACCTAATAAAAATTGAAAAAAGAAAAAGAAAAAAAAAGATATTGGGGGCTGGAATGATGGCTCAGAAATTAAGAGTACTAGCTATTCTTCCAGGGGTCCTGAGTTCAATTCCCAGCAACCACATGGTGGCATATAACCATCTATAATGAGATCTGGTGCCCTCTTCTAGCCTGTACACATACGTGCAGGCAGAAGGCTGTATACATAACAAATAAACCTTTAAAAAAGCAAAAGCTATAAAAAAGATATTAATCTGGTCTTTAGATCTGGCTTAAAGAGTTCTATATATGTGTATATATGTAAAGACTAGAGGTTAACCTCATGTATCATTTTACAGGATGTTCCCCCTTTATTACCTCTTCATTTTAGTGAATTAAGCAAATTATTTATTTTTTGACATTTACTTTGTTTTCTCTGAGAACAGTGGTTCTCAACCTTCTTAGTGATGTGATCCTTTAATATGGTTCTCCTCATGCTGTGATGACCCCCAACCATAAAATTATTCCATTGCTACGTTATAACTAATTCTGCTAGTTATGAATCGTAATATAAATATCTTATTTTCAGGTTCGCTGATATATGCAACCCCTGTGGGAAGACAAAATCTTTTAAGTTTGTCTTTGAATCTGACTTTTCCAAGACTACATCTGCCCCTTAGATTCACCTGAGCTTGTGGAACAACAGTTCTAATATGGAATTGTGGCCACACACAATGTACAGGCCTTTAACCAAAGCACTTAGGAAGCTAGGCCAGGCATTTCTCCATGAGTTTGAGGCCAGATTGATTTATAAAGGAGTTCCAGGCCAGTCAGGACTAGCCAGTCATAAAATCAAATGAAAAAATAAAAGTAAAAAATAGTGCCACATGTCTTTAATCCAGCACTCTGAAGGTAGAGGAAGGACTGCTCTTGATTTCAAGGCCAGCCTGGTTTTTTTTGTTGTTGTATTTTTTACTTTTTTTTTATTTTTTGGTTTTTAGAGACAGGGTTTCTCTGTGTAGCACTGGCTGTCTTAGAATTCACTCTGTAGACCAGGCTGGTTTCAAACTCAGAAATCCTCCTGCCTCTGCCTACCAAGTGCTGGGAATAAAGGCGTGCGCCACCACTGCCCTGGCCAGTCTGTTCTAAATAGTGCATTTAAAGCTAGCCAAAAGCTACAAAATGAAACTCTCACAAAATAATCAAAATTAAATTAAAAATGAAAATCGAACTGGTTATTCTTCTCTATGTGCAGCCAAGTACTTTTCTTGGACATATTATTAAACTAGCTTAAATACAAGCCAAATTAAATTCTCGAAACCCTGCAACTGAAGTTCGCAGGGTGGGAGATGAGTATATGTGACTCTTCTGCAGTGAGAAACCTTAAATTTCCCAAATCACCACAGGCGCAGGAGAGGGGAAGAACAGGCACACCGGGCTGCACAGCTCCTGTTCCGTACTCATTTGGACTCGACTATAAATGCTGCATAGAGCACCGCAGGGGCGCAAATGTATCTACAAAATGTCCGCTGCCGCCTTTACTCCACCACCACTCAGGTGCTGAGATCATGAACTAGTGGCCACCAAGGGGAATGGGGAACGCCCTCAACTGCGAGGGGAAAACGACAGAAAGGAATTGTTTTGGTTTGGTTTTTGGTTTTTGGAAGCAGGGTTTCTCTGTGTAGTCCTGGCTGTCCTGGAACTCACTCTGTAGACCAGGCTGGCCTCGAACTCAGAAATCTGCCTGCCTCTACCTCCCGAGTGCTGGGATTAAAGGTGTGCGACACCACTGCCCGGCGACAGAAAGGAATTGTGAAAGAGGGGAGAAAGCAGGTAGAAAGAAATCAAAATAAAGTCTTACCCTTCTCTCTGGAGATGTGAGTTTCAGCCCCTAACCATCGCTCACAACAATGGAAAAAAAAAAAAAACAAAAAAGAAACTTAAGAATGGGGGCGGGAGGAGAGAACAAATAAGAGGCTCCTGAACAGCAGAAATCTGTTGGTGCCTCCTGCTCTGCCGGAACCGTCTCCTCCAACCTTCAGTTGTTTGTGCACTTTCCCGCTTCTTTTAGCTACCTTGTTTCTTTTTGGGACCTGGGGACTGCACGAGGCTGGCTCGTGGGCCCCAGAATCCACCTGTCAGTCTGCCTTAGCCCAGCAAGGAAATAATTTAAGCAACCCCTTCCCCCACCCCCGCGGAGGTGGTGGCAGAGGCAGTGGCAGCAGCAGTGGAGGCAGTGGTGGCTGCTGCTGCAGCAATGAAGACAGAACCCACAATAGCAGCAGGATCATTTAGCAGTTAATACCTTTGCTGCTCTTGCGAAAGACCCTCATTTGATTCCTAGCTGTAACTCCAGTTCCAGAGGAACAAACGCCCCCTTCTGGCACCAAGGCATGTATGTGGGAGCATAACCATCCATGCATACACATACATTAAGTCTTAAATAATTTAAAAGGGAAAAAACTGAGAATGTATATTCATAACAAGCAAAGCAAAACCTGAGCCAAATTATTCCAAACACTTCACTATTGGTGAAATATTAAATTCAGGTGTAGTGGCATATGCCTTTAATCCCATCACCCAGGAGGAAGAGACAGGAGGATCTCTGTGAGTTAAAGACCAACATGGTCAAACTGAGTTCCAGGATAGTAAGAGGAAACCTGTCTCACAAAAACAGTGAATAAATAATTTAATGATTAAATAGATGACACACATTTTTTTTTTTAAATTTCTGGTCTCCTCCTCTATCCTAATAGTCCATATAAAACTCCTTGTTTTCCCTAATTGGGTCATGCTGGTCCTCCTATTTCAATGTCCTTGCCTCAGTTTGTCTGAGCTTTCCGGAGTTGTCTGATCATCATTTTCGGTGCTTTTCCTTGAATTTCCTTTTTAAAAAATTCTGAATTTCTTCCTCCTTGGGGGTTCTGTGTTTGTTCAGTAATTATTTCAACATATTTTACTTGTTTACATACTAGTATTAAAAAGGCAAAATTTCTAAGTAGTGTATCCCAAAACTAAAATTCAAGTAACCTATGAATATGATCAAGTAGTAATTGGGAAATGCAAATAAAAACCCAACCATTTCACACCCAAAACAGTGGTTATCATTTTAATGAGTAGGCAAATATATGGCACAAAGGAGCCCTAATACACTGCTAGAATATACCAAAATATAAGTAGCTTGGAAGCAGTATGATAGTACTCCAAAATATTGAAAATGTCCATATCCAAAAGCTCACCAATTCCACACAAACGCACACACCTTGGAGTGGAGACTCTCAAATCTTCGTGTACACTAAAATTACCTGGAAGGTTGGTTAACAGAGATCTATAGATCCTAACCCTGGTATTAAAAGCACCACAAAAAGGAGGAATTGTTAGAGTTAAAAGAAGTGGCAGCAATACAGATGCATATGTAGCATATAAAGTATAAAATATTTACTATCTGGCCTTCGCAGAAAAAGTTTATCCTATTTAAATGTCATTTCTTTTGCCAGCAATGTTGATTAAAAGGGACAAAAAAGCTTTAAAAGAAATAAAATGACAGACTAAAACCAATATGGTATTGACTGATATGTCAGAAACAGATGATAAATACAATTATATTACTGCTTCAGAGTAAAACATAAAAGACCAGAAGCAGTGAATCATCTGTCTACCTCTGAACACAAACACCCAGATAGCAGGGTCATTTACTCCCAGGAGGATGCTGAAAAGAACACTGATGCTAAAAGAAGACAGCCTTAAAAGAACACACCCTTATTCAGCTGACAGACCAGACTGTAGCAACTCCCTTTCTCTTATAAAATCCCTCTCCCTTTTCATCAGATCCTTCCCATAACCCTGCATAATTTTCCCATCTCTCTGGAACCATATGGCCCTGGGGCTATCCTAGCTCTCCATGACAACCAAATTCTTCAAAAGGCTAGGCAAATTATATTTATGTATTTAGGAATATATATGTATATATGTAACAGCAATTAAAGAAAAAGAGACCATGAATTTGAGAGCAATAAGGGTACATGGGAGGAGTTGGGGGAGGAAAGGGAAGTGGGAAATGATGTAATTATAGTTTCAAAACACACACACACACACAATACAAAGAAAAATAAAGGTAGTATTTTAAAAGCCTCAATGAAAGAGGAAAATGTGAGCTAAGGAATTTGCATCAGCCAATATACAATTACAACCCAAATGTCATGCACATGGACACAAGCACGCACAAAGTGGATTCAAGAACTAAATACACAAAATCTAAAACACATATAAATAATCCTTATGACCTTGAATAGGGCATAGTTTCTAAGATATGGCACTAAAAATACAAACAACAAAAGAAAAAATTAATTAGGATTCATCAAACTTGAGATGTTATGCTGTGAAGAATTCTAACAAGGGA
Source organism: Mus pahari (assembly GCF_900095145.1). Classification (NCBI taxonomy): domain Eukaryota; kingdom Metazoa; phylum Chordata; class Mammalia; order Rodentia; family Muridae; genus Mus; species Mus pahari. The sequence goes on along the minus strand of NC_034613.1, from coordinate 137,804,050 downwards.
AGCTAAGCTGCTGAAACAGGTCATGATCAGCCAGAGGGCTTAAGGCTCACTACCATTCTACTGGTAAGGCTGCTGGATACCAATCTGGAGTTGGGAATATGGTCATATATCATGGAGCTACGGCAGCAATCATGTGCACAGGAATATGGGAGACCCCCTGAGGACCAAAGGACACATGGGGCTGCAACATGCTGGTGCTGCAATAGCATGGCCCTGCTTGCCTGCCAGACTGAGGCCCTGGACAAGATTCGATTCGTGGAGATGTTAAATGAGTAAAGTCATTCACAAAAGACCTCATATTGTATAATTTCATTTACGTAAAATAACTAGACTAGGTAAATCCACAGAAATGGAATGATTGCTTATGTTTAGTGTTTTTCTTTTTTCTTTAGGTTTGTGAAACAGGGTTTCCCATCAGGAAGACTGGCCTCACACTACCTGTGTAGGTGAGGATGATGACCTTGATCTCCTGATCCTCCCTCCATATATAGCCCAAGCCCTGGGATTCCAGGCATCTAGCACTACACCGAACAGAGCTTTTGGGGGTGAAGAACTGTGCTGGAATTAGACTTATGATCATGTTTGCACAATTGTATCAAAATACTAAAAATAATGAACTGTACATTTAAGATGTGTAAATTATGCAAGATTCCACACTAAATGCAAATCAAGTATTTACAAATTCAAAGAATAAAAATTCCCCAGGAAACCCTTTGCAGCAAGAGACCACAGAAATAAGAGGGTAATCAGTAAGGAGCTCAGAAGAAAGGGGAAAGCAGAAGTGAGGAGACCAAGCTTGGATTATCCTCATTGTCACAGAGTGTGTGTTACCTTATCACCAGTTCTTCAGTAAGGAAGAGTCATAAGTGCACACAGAACTCCACTTTTACTTACTTTGGTCATACTTCATACTTACAGGGGGTAAAGTATTTGAAAAGTAAACACGTTAGAAAGAGGCTAAATACAAAGATAGGCCACTAAAACAAAAAATACTTATGTGCTTACAGGCTGGGGAGATAGCTCAGTAGGTAAAATTTCTTGCCATATAAGCACAATGACTTAAGTTGGATCTCCAGAACTCATGTTTTTTTAAAGAGCCTACAAGTCTTTCTTTCTTCCATATGCATGCTATGCTGTGAACATGCATATATACACTAAATAAGTGTAAAATAGTGCGTCTTTTTATTTATTTTTTTTTACTCTATGTGTATGAGTATTTATCTGTATTGTATTATTTGTGCATGTGGTACCCACTAAGGCCAAAAAGGATCATCAGATATCCTGCAACTGGAGTTTCAATACTTGTGAACAATCATGTGGGTGCTGAGAACTGAACCCAGGTTTTTTACAAGAAAACAAGTGTTCTTAACTGCCAAGTCATCTACCTCTCCAGCCCTAAAGAGCTGTTTATTTAAAAGTAAAAAAAAAGTAATACTGACAGTGAAGCCAAGTGCAGTGGCTTACACCTATAATCCCAGCACTTTAGAGCCTGGAAAGTGGAGGATAGCTATGAATCTTAGGCCAGGCTTTACCCACTTAGTCTGAAGTCAGTCTGGGCTATAGAGTAAAACCCTGTCGTGTGTGTGTGTGTGTGTGTGTGTGTGTGTGTGTGTGTGTGTGTACAGACACAAAGCCTAAATAATCAAATTCTTTGAGATGCATTAAAAACAATGACCAGTCAAATACTCATAGTAGGAGGCTGAAGGAACAGAACCATGCAAGAGGACCTGAGTTCAGATCCCTGTTACCTACAGATAAGCTAATACAGCAGCACAACTGTAATCCCTGGGCTGGAAAGGCATTTGCTGGGCAGCCAATCCAACACACTGTTTCAAAAGTAAGGCACAGGCCAATGAGCTACATTAGCAGATAAAGACTTTTGGCACATGAGCCTGGAAAACTGAGTTGATCTCTCAAATCCATGTAAAGGTAGAGAGAACTGATTCCACAAAGTTTTCTGACCTCCACATGTGTTCCAGCACACATGCGTGCATACCCTCCCACAGTCTAATAATAAAAAATAAACATTTAAAAATAAGATAGGCAACAACCAAGGAAAACAAAGATGAATGAATACACACATATAACACATATACACACTCACTGTGGTAAACAAGTTTATCAGTAAAAGTTAAAAAATAAATACATGTTCAGTTACAAGATTAAAAATTAAAATAACAAAGGAAGAAGGCCCAGGATACCACTTAATTAGTACAGTGTTTGTCTAGCATTCACGAAGCCATAAATTCAATCCCTAGCACCATATAAATCAGTGAGTCACCACCCCTTTAGTGGACCTTTTCACAGAGGTCCCCTAAGACCATCAGAAAACACAGATATTTACATTTTGTTTCTTTTTTTTTTTTAAAGATTTATTTATTGTAAGTACACTGTAGCTGTCTTCAGACACTCCAGAAGAGGGCGTCAGATCTTGTTAGGGATGGTTATGAACCACCATGTGGTTGCTGGGATTTGAACTCCGGACCTTTGGAAGAGCAGTCGGGTGCTCTAACCCACTGAGCCATCTCACCAGCCCTTACACTTTGTTTCTTAACAGTTGCAAAATTACAGTTATGAAGTAGCAAGGAAAATAATTTTATGTTGGGGGGGGTCACCATAACATAAGGAATTGTAGTAAAGGGTTACAGCATTAGGGAGGGTGAGATCCACTGGTGTAAACCAAGTGTGATGCACACATGCCTAAAATCCCAATATTTAAGATATAGAGGCAGATGATGAAAAATCTAGGTCATGCTCAGATGCACACTGAGTTTGAGGCCAATCTGGACTATATGAGACCCTGTCACATGAAAAGAATGAAGGGGGGGCTGGAGAGATGGCTCAGCGGTTAAGAGTACTGACTGCTCTTCCAAAGGTCCCAGCAACCACATGGTGGTTCACGACCATCCGTAATGAGATCTGATGCCCTCTTCTACTGTGTCTAAAGACAGCTACAGTGTACTTACATATAATAATAAATAAATCTTTTTAAAAAAAACTTAAAAAAAGAAAAGAATGAAGGGAAGAAAAGTGATTTAGGTGTGGTGACATATGCCTATAATCCCGTAATCCCAGCATGAAGGAGGCCCAGGTAAAAGGACTATACATTTGAGTCAAGTTGATCTAAATAAGACACTGTCTCAAAAAAACAAACAAAAAAGGGAGCTATGCTCAATATACACTGTATACACTATGAAAAACAACTTAAAGTTCAAACTTGAGTATGAAAGAGTGTGGAATGGGGCCAAAAAGTATCACTGAAGAGTCTTTGAAAATGAGTCCTTTTGTGTTTGTTTTTCTGTTATTTCAAGACAGGGTCTCACTCTATAGCTCTGGAGCTCACTATGTAGATCAGGATGGCCTCCAACTCAGAGAGAGATCTATCTGCCTACCTCTACTCCTTAGTGCTGGAATTAAAGGCATGGCCCACTACACCTATTAAAACAAGGTCTTAGAGGCAGGCGGATTTCTGAGTTCGAGGCCAGCCTGGTCTACAGAGTGAGTTCCAGGACAGCCAGGGCTACACAAAGAAACTCTATCTCAAAAAAAC
>NC_034613.1:137797931-137800465 GCF_900095145.1 Mus pahari | reverse complement strand
AAAAAATTAAAACAAGTTCTTAATAGTACCTAGACTAACCTCAAACTTCTGCATCTCAACCAGACTTTGTCCCACATACCTGTAATCCAAACACTAGCAAGCCTGAGGCTATGAGCTGCTACAAAAACATGGCCTGGGAGGAGGAGGAGGAGGAGGAGGAGGAGGAGGAGGAGAACTACTACTACTACTACTACTACTACTACTACTACTACTACTACTACTACTAAGGGCTAGTGATACAGCTAAATTGGTACAAATTGATTACCTTGCATGCAGGAAATCCTGGGCTCAATTCACAGCACTGCAAGAAACACACACCTCACACCTGATTTTGCAATCTTTTGACTTTTCCTTTTGAGTTCTGGAAATACAAATCATGGATTCAAACATGCTAGACAAGTACTCTACCAATGCTACTCCATGCCTAGCCCCAGAATAGTTTTCAAAAACTAGACCTTTTAAAAATATGTCCTTGTGTGTGTGTGCCCAAGAAGAGCAGAGAAATACATCTTTTTCAGTAGCTGTCTACATAACTATTTTTTTAAGACAGCAATCTTTCATACCACCTGAAGTTCACCATTTCAGCTTAACTGAATGGTTAGCAAGCCTCAGAAACTCGCCTGTCTTTTTCTTGAGAGCTGGGGTTAGAGATAAACACTTTGCTGGGGGCTTTTTATTCAGGTACTAGGGATCTTAACCCCAGTTGTCATGATTTCACAGCAAGTACATTACTGACTGGGCCATTTTCCCCAGCTCCAAAATTTTACATTTAAAATTTTTGTGCTTCAAGATGCTTCTGTGCTCTGAAACTTTTACAAGAAAGTAAAACCTGTGGTAAGACAAAGTATGTGAAATATACTTTCCATAAATGTTTCATATGACCCTAAAAGAAAGGTAAGACAAACATAATCCCTTGTTCACTGCTGAGGAAATAGAAAAAGTTAAGTGATTTGGTCAAGGTAATCAGATATATTATAATTCAAGTAAGTCATAACTTCAAAACCCTTGTTCACTTAGAAAAACCCTTACTAACTTGTTTTATTTTTTAGAACACTGAATAACTGAGAAGCTGAACTGCTATTAATAACCGAGGAAAATAAAACAAACATGACTGGCATGCACCTGCAATCCTAGCATTTAGGGGCCAGAGACAGGGAATCAGAACCTCAAGGCTTATCCTTGACTACACTGTGAGTTCCAAACCATCCTTTCTTTAAAGACTCCCTTTAGAAAAAAAGTGGGGGGGAGGGGAGAAAAAAAGAAAGCCTCAACATAAATGAACAAACAAACAAGCCTTTTAAAGTTTTGGACCTGTTCACATCTAGGAAAACGTTTAAACATGCCAGGCCTGGTCATGCAGGCCTATAATCTCAACCACTCAGGATGGAGAGTGGGTACAAAGTTCGAGGACTGCCCAGCCTGACCAACAGAATGAGTTAAACAGCAGCTTGAGTTGAGTGAGATACTATCTCAAAAGGTACATAGCTCTACGGTGGAGTGCTGGGCCTAGCTTTCATTTCCAGGCTTATCAAAGAAAAAAAAAAGTTCAAAAGGCAGCCTGACCGGGAGCCTCGAGGGCCCTGTTTTCTCCTGGTCGTTTGGAATGTGTTCCAGAGAAGCAGTCACTCAAGGTGTAACTCCAAAAAAGCCCGAAAAAGGAAATATTTCAAGGGCTAAGTTTCTCTAGGGCGGTCCTGACCCGTGGCCCAGTTGACTGAATTCCTCCTCACAGGGAGGTCTGCGCTAGGTAGCCTTTGACCTTCTCCTCGGAGGATGCGGCTCCCGAGGCCAGAGCATCTCTGGCGGACAAAGCTGGGAGCATCGCTCCGCACCGCTGAGCTCTGCTCCGGAGGGCTCGGCGTCCTCGGGCTTCAGTCTCCCGGCACCGCCCCCTCCCTGGTCCCTGGGGACCCACGCGGCACAAGCCTGGCGCCAACACCTGCCCGCCGCTGTGGGGGGCCAAAAAAGGGGAGGGGGGCGGGGTGGCAGGTGGGAGGGCAGGTGCCTGGGCTGGCGGCGGCGGCGGCGGCTGGGGAATGGCACCGGCGGGGACAGCCTCGGAACCCCCCGAGGGCAGAGAGCCAAGCGGGCGCGCCGGGGGGGGGGGGGGGGGGGGCGGTGAGAGAAAACTTTCGGACATCTGGTCGGCCTCCGGGATCTGGGGGAGCCCGTGCCTCGACCGGCGGCAGCCGCTGACGGAAGGCGCCCGCCCCGGCGTGACGGGGAGAAGGGATGCGGTCCCCAGAGAAGCCAAGTCCGCCCGTCACCCCGTGCCCGCCCGCCCGCCACCGTGAGAACGGCCACTCGTGGGAGAAGGACACACCCTCCCTCCCTTACAGGCTCAGGCGTCCTCACTCTGCCGGCTCCCCGGACTGCTCACCCCTCAGAGAAGTCGTCACCATAGACCGTCGCTGTCGCTGAAGCCTCTGCCACCACAGCCGCTGTCGCCGAAGCCTCCGCCACCACAGCCGCTGTCGCCGAAGCCTCCGCCACCACAGCCGCTGTCGCCGAAGCCTCCGCCACCACAGCCGCTG
>NC_034613.1:137793053-137797925 GCF_900095145.1 Mus pahari | reverse complement strand
CCGCCGCCGCCGCCGCCGCTGCTGCCGCCGCCGCCGCCGCCGCCGCTGCTGCCGCCGCCGCCGCCGCCGCCGCTGCACACTCACTGCCTCGCCCCTCGTGCAGCTCCCGCCTCCTGCTCCAACCAGCACCCAGCTCTCCCCGCGGGCCCGAGACCCGGAACAACTTCCTTCCGGAATGGTCTGGTCCCACCCCTGTCTGGCCCCGCCCACAGTGTCCACCTCCCGCCCAAACTTGCGCTCGCTCGAGAAGAAGCTCGGGCTTCGAGCCCCGCCCACAGGGCGCCGGCGGGCTCTCTAGCGACCTCTGCGGGCTGCGCTCCTCCACGGTTCCCTGAGACACGAAAGTGCGCTCGCGTGTTTCTCCGGCTAGAAGGACGAGAAGCACCCGAGATGGTGCAAGTCTGGGGCTCTTTGGAGTTGAGGATCGCGGCCTAGAGGTCAGCCCTCAACTTGGTCCCCTGGATCTTCTTGCCTTGTGTGCAGATAGACACACCAAGAGGCAGAGGTGTCCGCCAAGCGCGTCTAGCTCTTTACGTGGCCCTCAAAGCCTATCCAGAATCTACACATCTGAGCCTGCTTCTCCTTGACCTCTGTTCCCACCTACTTAATTTCCAACCAATCATCCAACTTTTCACCATTTCCCATAGCCTCAAATGAAGGGTCTACTTGGAAAACGGGAACTTCTGAGCTTTCCAAATGGGTTAATGGTCCCAATAAATGCCAACCCCTCTCTGCTCTTCTCTCTTTTACATTTTCTTCTCTTTTTCTCTTTCTCCTTTCTCTCTACCCTCATCTTCCTCCTCTTTTGTGCCTATAGTGCTCTGTTTGTATGTCCATGTATACTTCCCCCGTGTGGGGGTGTGGGGGGTGTATGGAGGCCAGAGGGCAACCTCAGGTGTCATTCCTTGAGAAGTACTGTCCACCTCTGTTTAGGGTGACAAGGTGTCTCACTGGTCTGGAACGTTCCAAAGTAGGCTAAGCTGGCTGGCTAGCAAGTCCCAGGGATCTACCTAGCTCTGCCTCCCCACTACTGGAGTTCCAAGCATGTGCCACCATACCTGTCTTTTTTTACACAAGATCTGGGGCTCCGACTCAGGTCCTGAGCCTTGCAAAGCAAGCACTGTACTAATAAATCTATCTCCCTAGGATTGCTGCCCTCCTCACTCCCATTTATCACTCTCTCTGTGTGCCTGCTGTACTGTAGACGGAACCCAGGACCGTGCACTCAGTGTGCAAGCATGCTAGCACAAAGTTCTACTCCCGACCTGGCTACTTTTAAATTTTCTTTTCTCACATACTCTATATCATCCTCAGGGGGATGTGTCCTCTTTCCCTTTGAAGGTTCCCCACTTGGAAGCTTTGATACACATTTTTTCCCTAGTAAAATATTTCTGCCAGAGTTTTGTACCGCTTGGTAGAACCAAGTGTTAAAGTCCCTTGTTACTGTCACCTCCTGACAGCATGGGGTTGGTTCCTCTCTTCCTGCCATTCACTGTCATCATCCCAATGAATCCAGCCTGAATGAGTAAATCATTTTTCCTTAGGTTCTTTAACCCAAATGACCTTTAAAGTCTCTGGAGAGGGGATACATGTGTGCATATGCAGTCGAGGTGACAGGTAAATCTCAAGGACGGTTTCGCAGGAGCAGACCACCTTTACTTTTCTGAGACAAGGTCTTTCACTGAGCCCCAAGGTTTTGGCATGAGCTAAAGTCATCTGAAAGGAGGGAAACTCAATTGAGAAAAATACCTCCATAGGATCAAGCTATAGAACACTTTCTTTTTTCTTTTCTTTTCTTTTTTTTTTTTGGGGGGGGGGTTGGAGACAGGGTTTCTCTGTATAGTCCTGGCTGTCCTGGAACTCACTTTGTAGACCAGGCTGGCCTCAAACTCAGAAATCCGCCTGCCTCTGCCTCCCTAGTGCTGGGATCAAAGGTGTGCGCCACCATGCCCGGCTTATAGAGCATTTTCTTAATTAGTGGTCATTGTGGGTGGTGCCATCCCTGAGCTAGTGGTCCTGGGATCTATGGGAAAGCAGCCTTGGACTCCTGTTTCAATGACTCCTGGATCCCAATGAATCCAGCCTTGCTTCCTGTTTCTCTGGCAGTACATTAATTTTAAGAAAGGAAAAGTTTCATAGCTACCCCAACCAGTAGAATTTAAAATATTACATGAAAGGGAAGAAGTAAGGGGAGCCAGGGATTTGTTGAGACCCACTAGGGGAGAGTTACTGCCACCTCTGACCCAGGGTGAAGACTTGATATTCTAAATTGCCTAAAATATGATGTATTATTTATTGTCTTCTCTCTAAAGAGAGGGGGAGGCCACTTCTCACAAAATGAATATATTATAACTTGTTTCACCAAGTTGGACTTTGGTGAAATAAACACTTTAGTCTGTTGAGTGTTACCTATCTAGGGTGAGCAGTGGTGTGTGTATGGATGTTGTGAGAGGAAAAAGTCTCTCATAACACACACAAACACATACACAACTGCAAAAGAAGGATTCGTTAGAGTAGGTCCCACAATTAGGTTCTGGATAATCCAAACAATGACTATTTGTCCCCTGCAGAAGCAAAACTATGTTAGCTATTCAGTCCAAGAAAGCTGGAAATCTCAGAACAAATGGCCTCAATGATTGTCTAGAAGCTTCTTAGAGAGTCTCTGTGTGAGTTAGTGTTGAGAAGCTAAAGATTCTGGAATCTGGTGACCACAGAACATGCCATGGCCATTAGACATGTCTGCTGAAGAAGTATAGAGCTTGCTGGATAGGAATCTTCATTTCTCCACCTTTATTCCTTTTGAGCCCCAGGCCTATTTGGATGTTGCCACCCACATTCAGAACAGCTACATTCCCCCTCAATTGCTCTCCTGCACGTCAATCATCTCTGACAACACCCCCACAGATACACCCAGAAGTGTGTCACTAGGCATCTCAATCTAGTCAGGTTGACAGATCATGACAAACACATTTTAAGGTACCCACGAATCCACTATTCAACTGCCTTACAGGGAATACAAATGATAGGAACTGCTTCTTCAACTTGAGTGTATATCAGACTCACACAGAGGTTCTTCTTGTTGGGTCCTATCTCCAGAGTTTCTCATTTGGGGATTTTACATTTGCTCATGTTCTTCATTTATTTATTTTTATTGTAGTGCTGGGAATTGAATCCAGAGCTCTGTGTATATTAAGGAAGTTATCTACTTCAACCACTGAATCATATCTTTGAACAAAAGCATCAGTATACAGTATATGGGGATAGAGATGTAATACAGCACTAGAGTGCACTGTACGAATACAGCACTAGTAGACAGGCACAAGTAGACAGCACTAGTCTGGGATGCAGAAGCTCTTTGAAGAAAAAAATAAAGGTATAGAGCATGGTTGTATCCTCACTGTTCTTCTGCTATAACACCCATAAGATCTCACACAAGGTTGACTCCTTTAGTTTAAGTTCCAGGCAGAAGAACTAAAGCAGACCTGCAATGGCTGTGCATGTATACTAGCTACATTTGTTGATAAATGTAATAAACATATTGAAATGCGTGGATTGGTATTTCAGCATAACTTACCATACAAATTCCTTATACTCAGCATACTTGGTATTCAGTAACAGGTTTGTGATCATGAAGTGAAAAGGTGCAACATAAAAACAAGAAGACTAGGCCTTTAGGCCCAGGCTTGAGAATGTGACCTTTGTGACCCAATGCTCCAAGGCATGCTAATCATAAAACAGATAGCAACATTCCTCCAGCCACCCGCTTCCTGGGTTCAGGGAGTGTTTGTTCAAAAAGAGGTCACCCTGACCATTGCTGGAACCCACTATGCAAATGTGCTATTGCTAGAGGTGCATAGAAACTGTCTTGAGAAATAACCACACAATTACCAGGTACTATTCCTTGTGACTCCCAGATCTTCATGACTCTTTAACTGGTATTTTCCAATAATGCCCTCCCCACCCCCTTGAGTTGTGGGGTTTTTTCCTTTAAATACCCCCTTCCCTAACTACTCGGGGTTCCACGGTCCTCTACCCCTGCGTGGTATACAACTGTGGGTCCCAGAGCACACCTGGAATAGAAAGTCCTCTTGCGGTTTGCATCAAGGTCATTTCTTGGGAGTGATTTGGGGTGTCACCTCTCCTGAACGTGGGGAAGTCCTCACTTTGTGGGTCTTTCAGAAGGACAAGGAAAGTAATGCCAAAGTTTAATGATATTTTATTTTAATATGTGTACATGAAGAGGCAGTGTTCAGATACACACAAAGAACTGTTGCCACATGCAAATTGGTTTTGTTTTATTTTAAGACAAAGTCTTAAGTAGTCTAGGATTGTCTCAAACTTGCTATGTAGCTGAGGATGACCACAAACTCCTCCCAAATGCTTGGATCACAGGGAGGAGCCATTGTGCTCAGCATTATGTGCAAATTGTTTACCTGCTTTCTCCATGGAAATAGACAGAAAATAGAGCCAAGAGCCATCTTTTTGACTTGACAAAGGTCAGAGATGAGTCTAAAAATAATGCACACAGAACAGAGAGATATACATACACACATAATGATGAAATAACACACGCAATTAAAGAGAGAAAAAACCATATTTCTTTTGGTTGTTTCTGTTGTTTGTTGGAGGCAGGGATTCTCTTGTGTAACCTTGGCTGCCCTGAAACTAACTATATATACCAGGCTGGCCTGGAATGAAGAGATGTGCCAAGGATCAGCCTTGGCTAGGAGAGGGGTTTCAGAGAGAAGGGGTTTTGGGGAGTTGGGAAAAGAAACCACTCGAAGTCAAGTCATGGATTCAAGCCCCAGGTTCTGCTGAGATGGCTTTCCAGACCTCTCCCTCTCCCTCTCCCTCTCCCTCTCCCTCTCCCTC
>NC_034613.1:137788060-137791451 GCF_900095145.1 Mus pahari | reverse complement strand
CACCCCAGTTACCTGGGAACAGCTCTCTCTTGCTCTGGCCTTCTGGCTCCTGCTCTGTCCTCCTGTCCCCCTTCCTCCTCCCTCCTCCCCATTCTCTCTCTCTCTCTCTCTCTCTCTCTCTCTCTCTCTCTCTCTCTCTCTCTCTCTCCCCATGTGTGCATGGCCTGCCTCTACTCCACTCCTTCTCCCTTTCTCTGTCTCTACTACCCCCTCTCCTCCCCTCCCCATGCCTTGAATAAACTGTATTCTACACTCTACCCCGTGGTGTGGCTGGTCCCTCAGGGGGAAGGGATGCCTCAGCATGAGCCCACAGAGACTCCCCCTTCCCCCACACCTGACTACACATGCACCAAACACATTCCTTCTCCCTCATCTTTTTTTAAAACACAACATTTGGTGCCAAGACTCAGATTTAGAAGCTGTGCACGTTTGCATCCCCCCCTGCTACAACATGGGGAACCAATGCTCGGTACCCCAAACTTCTGAGAACTGGTAAGCCCCTCCCCCCACTGGTCATCGTAAATGTCCCCATAGTCCCAGGGGAGAGTTCTTGAGCTCAGAGCTACCCCTGTGCAGCCATTGAGCATGGAGACATTCAGTTTTTTTTCACTGTCCCTTGTTCTAGGACATTTTCCCTTGGGTGAAATTTTCCTCTCTCCTCTAAGATGGTTCCTTTCTTAGTGCTGAGAAATCCCAGGCCTGGGTGAACTCTGTCACTCAGGGCACCGGCTCAGAGCTTACCAACCAGACTATCATGTGAAGACTTGTGATCTGGCCTGGCAGTCAGTCTCTCTGGTTATGAATAGTGTTCTCAGGACGTTGGTAGGGGTAGTTAATAACTTTACTCTCGCCCAATTGGTTGGTCTTCACCACTTGTCCCTACTTACTGGCATGCCCAGGTGTAATTCACAGTACACAGCAAAGGATATCTCTATAAGCCCACTAAACTGGCACTTTAAAACAACTAGTGATCCATAGCATAGGCTTCTCCCTCCCCCCTCCCTTATTCTTTCCCCATTTGTTCTGTTCAGGGCTCACCTCATGAAAAGCAGTTCTGGCCCTGACCTCTGCCAGGGATTCTGTTTGTTGAGACATTGCTTTTCTGTGCCCACACGACCATCCGCCACACCTACATATGTATTCTCTCTGGAGTGCAGGGCTCTTGCGCTCTGCCTGCCAAGGCGGCCACTATCCCTCTGCCTGGTCGCTTGAGCTCTGGTACAGCCACCAGAAAAGCAGCTTTCGCCCTGCCCCCATGTGCTTCCTGTGCTCTGCCCTGACTCATGAAGTGAGCTCGAGCCCCTGTCGCCGTTGCTGCACGAAAAGAGCCACTCTGGCATCTCCTGCCAGCTTCTCCTACCTCAGCCCTGCCCCACCCTACCTGCCCCTGTGGCTGTAGCCACTGCCTTCCCTGGCCACCCAAGGCCTGCCCCAGACTGCTGCGGGCACAGGGCACACTTTGATCTCCCAGCGACTTCTCCGCCTCAGCCCTGCTCCCCCCCCCCTGCCTTCTTAACTCTGCCTTGAGTCAAATTGCTAGGAGATGGAATGCTACTTCAGGCATTTCTTCACCCACCCCAGGCTCCAACAGGCTGAGTGGGGCAGTGCTGGCCCACGGCTGAAAGCACTGTGTACCAGCTGTTAGGAGGAAACCCCGCCCCACCTGCTTGCATCTGAGGCCTGTTTGTGCACACCACAGCACCACCCCTGTGTTGCTGCCGCCGCAGCCTTTCAGTGGTGCTATGGTCTGTGCTACCTGGGACACATGCTGTTATCCTGGGTTCTCTCCATCTGCAATCTTCAGGTGCCTCAACAGCACACGTGAGCACCTGTCTCTCTCTCCACAGACCAGCCGGTTCCCATGGCCTGCCCGCCCACTCAGTTTATGTCACAGGCCTGAACCCACCTGGACACACTCACTTTCTGTCACCACAGTCACAGGCCACTGCTGTCAGCTCTCTTATTCCTTAACATTCTGATCTACAGCAACACTAAGCCAAGTGTTTCTCTACTAATGCAAAATGTGCTTTTCTATATTATACAACCTCTCCAAGTCACTTAACAATTAAGATATTTGTTCCTATCCTGCCTTGGTAAATAATGATTTTTGCTACTACTACTACTACTAAGCTATGTTCTATTTACTATACACATTCTCAAACAAATAATTTAACAAACACAAGTTCTCTAACTCAGATATGACCAATCAATACAGCTCTCAATCTTGTCAGAAGTCTGCTAATTATTAATATACTTAAACTTACAACAGGGAGAGACTTCCAGAGCCTAACAGCATACCCCCCAAGGTCTCAGAAGATAATGGACACAGCTACAAGAGACTACCTAGTTTGTGGTATAAGATCTACTGAATCACACCACTATTACTCTGCCTGGGCTTGGTCTACACTGTGGACAAACTGGAGTGTCAAATGCCTCATATTGCCTAAAGCCAACATGGATCGCTTCTCATTTCACCATATCTACTCCACAGAGGAAAAAAGCTCTCTGTCTTCTGGGCTTGAAAGCCAGATTGACTCTGTCCAAGTTGCCATGGAGACCTCAGGGAACTGGTTTGCTAGTGAACTATAGGTGAACTATGTCATTTTTAAATTAATACACGACTCCTAAATTATAATTTATTCCTCCCCAGATTTTTGATTACATTGACAGTTAACTGTAGCTTGACAGTTAGAAAACAGACCTAGCTCCTTACCCTAAGGTAATCCACCACTATATTTACTCATTAATAAATTAGTTAACTAGCTAAGACTGCCAGATTTCTTATAGACTTCATGATAAACGATACACAAGTTCAGATGTACCTAAACTCAGTTTCCAGTAACTAAATGCTTCATGTTTCCTCTTATTTCTATGTCACTGTCCTAACATTAAACATTCCACTATGATCCAACTGTATAATCACAAATTCAAATTTCAAGTTTTCTTTGGTTGTCTTTTAACTAAATTTAAAGTGATATATATTCAGTCTCCTAGACAGAAGGAAAAAGCCTTGCTTGTTTCTTCTGCTCTACAAAAAGCTCATCTTAAAGACTGTTCATGATGTTAACTCATGCAGTTATCTCTTTTACAAACTTAAAAGCTACAGGAAACCCACTTAGATCTATCTCTCATGGACCCAATAGACTCCATCCAGTTAAGTACATCTGCTAATCAATAGCCTGAAGTTCCTACTTACTACATATTCCAGAGGGTGGGATTCCTCTGGGTTTTAAATATACATCGAAGAAAAATGTTTTATTCTCCCAAACGTACTTATTCTCTACATTACAGACTAGTATAGAGTAGAGTTTATTCAGGGCATGGGGAGGGGAGTTTAGAGGGTAGTAGAGACAGAGAGAGAGAGAGAGAGAGAGAGAGAGAGAGAGAGAGA
>NC_034613.1:137784397-137787080 GCF_900095145.1 Mus pahari | reverse complement strand
GCTGTCTTCAGACACTCCAGAAGAGGGCATCAGATCTTGTTACAGATGGTTATGAGCCACCATGTGGTTGCTGGGATTTGAACTCCGGACCTTCGGAAGTGCAGTCGGGTGCAGTGCTCTTACCCACTGAGCCATCTCACCAGCCCCCTGGCTGTCTCTTTAGATCTCATCTGTGCTTGGCCTAGGAAGGAGGAGGAACCCTGCTCCTCTACCACAGCCTACTCCAGCCTCTTGCGTCAGTGGCTTTAGTGTCTGGGCTGGCAGGACCCTCTTCCTTGCATGTATGTCCCGTTGGCTACACGTCACCACAGTTTGGTGGGTGGCAGGTTGTGCTACTCTCTGCAAACCCTGGAAAGTAGATCAGGAAAAGAAAAGTCAGACATGCCTGGTGGCACTCTGCTGTCAGGGCCATAGGTGGCTCAATGGGTATAAGCATGACCTGTGACCTTTTGCCAAGTCCTCTATGAGGATCAAAGCCCATCTTTCCCATCTGCTGCATGACAGGATCTATCAGCAGACAAGCTCCCATTTGACCGAGCAAGTCTCTTTCCCAGAGTGTGAAGGGTAGACTCTATAAGACTTATATAAGGCTGGAAGGTTCCTCTATTCTCCTGTTCTTCCCAATGCAAAGTGGCCATGCTTTGAGCAACTTTGGAGGCATGTCCCATGCCATATCCTATGGAGGGAGTATATGTGGTGGGCCAATTTGCAGGCCAGTCTTTGCCAGTTATGCAAGAGACATCTGCTCCGGTATGCAAAAGGACTTTGATAACTTTTCCAGTTATTGTTATCACCTTAAAATGTCTGGTTTTCTTTACTTCTTCCACTCAAAAACACTAGATTACTTGAGCCAAAGCTTTCCTCTTCTCTGGCTTGAGTTTGTATTGACTGATCCCTGACATATAACGGCAACAACAGCATTTGAGCAAACCTCTGTCTTGCATGAATCTGTACGTTTTTGTGGGCATCTGTAACATGATTTTTATTTCTCCTGTGTAGTCAGAATCGATAACTCATGGAATTACATGTATTCCTTATCCCCTATAAGGAGGTAGAGCTTCTAAGATGAGTCCCATCATGCCCACGGGCAAAGGACCATGTACCCCAGTGGGCATGGTCACCGGTGGAGAATAAGGAGTTAATATGACTGAGGCAGTGGAACTGAAGTCCAGTTCTGTGATCCCTGGGGCTCCCTGGGGTGGCCCAACATAGGGAGTCAGCTGACATCCTTGGTTGACTGGAACATAAGGACTCATGCTGGCCCCATTATTTAAGGGACCTGGGTCTGGGCCCCCTGAAAGTTGCACTACTGAGGAAAATTCCCTTTAATGGGGAGGGAATGGCATGGCATTTTTGTGATATTTCCATCCACATTCTCTCTGTAGTTGGAGGGGCAGCCCCTGCTCAGCCCATAGCTCTCCGCACTGGTCCATTTCCTTCCCCTTTACCCAGGAGGGCACGGGTAGCTTCAGTGCCTGGGCTGGCCACAGTTGAAACCAAGGCCAATGCTTGGACCTTTATTTTTTTAGGTCCCCCTTTTTGAAATAGGGAAAGCCCCTGGAAAGCTGCTGCCACTGCTGGTCACTGTGCCGGCCAGCCAGCGTGTGTAACGTCAGCACCGGGGCAGATGAGATCTGGAATAGTTCCAGAATGCCTTGCAGGTCTAAGCAAGTCTCCGAAGGCTTTCTTAGCATTTTCATAAGCTAATTGCCTCGGCAAGACACCTGCCGCCTCTTCATTAAGAATTATTTTTGTGACTGCATCTGTTAGACAGGCCACAGAATCAGCAGAAGGCTCTTCTCCGCCCTGGCAGATGTCTGCCAAAGCCAAGGTTTGTGACCCAGCAGAGGGTAACTTCCCCCAGGCAGTAATAGTAAGATTTGAGATAGCCACCAAATTTTCTTTTGATATTCTTTTTTTTTTCTGTCTCAAAAAGCTTTATTTTTACTTGGTCCAAGACTTGACAGAGGCTCCAGAGCGGTTACAAAGCTGCCTAGTGGCTTGAGAGGTTCATTCAGGTGGAGGTCCCAAGGCAGGCTGGTGCAGAGCAGAGGAGGAGCCCCTTGGAAGGCAGAGACCTCCTAGTCTTGCTTGAGAGTGAGGTGCTCAAAGAGATACTCGCCCAGAGATCCCTGGGGTGCGCCAGTCTGCGCTGGTGGTGGCCCTGCCACCCTACGGAGGTTGGTCAGGTGGTTGCCCATCTTCTTGATGAGNTTCACCTCCTTATCCAGGAAGTGGCTTTCCAAGAAGTCACAGAGATGAGGGTCGGCTCGGGCAGAAGTCAGGGCATGCAGATCCAAGAAGGCCTGGTTCAGGTTCTTCTCTAGGGCCAATGCAGCTTCCATAGCCTCCTGGGTTTCACCCCATTCATCTTGAGATGGCTTCTGCACATCCTGGAAGAGTGCACGGCTCTCGCGATCATTCTGCAACTCGAAGAGAAGCTTGGCGCCCTCGCACTTCTCGTCCAATTCGCGGAAGAAGTGGCCTACGCCCTCCAGAGCCACACCATCCCGATCAAAAAAGAAGCCCAGAGAGAGGTAGGTGTAGGAGGCCCGCAGGTGCAGATTGACCAGGCGGTTCACCGCAGCTTCCACCTCGGTGGAATAATTCTGACGAATCTGAGAGGTCATGGCTGATCCGGAGGAGCTAACCGCGAAGACTGTGCAGACTGGTCCTAGGAGCC
>NC_034613.1:137778809-137781892 GCF_900095145.1 Mus pahari | reverse complement strand
CAAAAGCCCAGTTTTTATTTTCATATCAATTCAGTCATTTACTCCAGGTTCCCTTTTGATTATCCTGTGTATCAGCATCCTGGGACTCCAGCCCCTTAATTCTTAGGAGACAGCAAGCACACATTTCTTTTAACATTGNGAAAGAACTCAGAGATCTGCCTGTCTCTGTTAAGTACAGAGACTAACTACCTGGGAGGGACCCTGCCCTGTAATTAACATTTCTACCTCACCTGGGCCTGGACTCTCAGTGTGTCTCAGGCTGACCTTTTACTCAGGAATCTGCCTGCCTTTGTGCCTTTCAGACAAGCTGACTCATAGTGTAGCTGCCTTTGTTCCTTTAAATTCATTCATGAAGCCCCTCATGATTCACANTGCATCCTTATATTTTCATAGTTGAGAAATTTTATCTCTCTCTCTATATATATATATCTATTTCTCTATCTATCCATATATTGAACTTGTGTTTTTCGAGTTTTTTTTTCAAAGTCTTAAGGGCTGGACCTGAAGGTTCCAGTGTTTACTGTTTTGTTGAGACATTAGCCACACTTTTGCCTCCTGGACTTGTGCTGTCTCTGATTATCATGGAGTCACTAACATTAACAGGGAGGAAGGTCCTCTAAGGAGGAGTATGAAATATGTACATTATTACACAGACAAGCCTTATGCCAGTGGCAGCCATCAATTCTTGTGGAGGTCCACGCCTTCTGGCCCTGCCCAAGGGACAGGAACCATGTCCTTCTGTCCCCACTAAGGCCATGCTGGACCTGGCAGAGATCTCCCTGCCCCTGCCCCTGCCCCTGCCCCTGCCCTTGCCCCTGCCTTCCATGTGCTAGAGTTAAGCATGTACCACCATGTCCACTTTACTTACACTTTCTAACCAAACAGAAAAGCCAATAGTCATTCCTAAATTGTAGACATTTCTGTACATCTGGAGCAGTGAATTCCAGGTGGCCAGAGGTGAGAGATGCACCAACCTGATGACTTGTAGGAACACAAATGACCCAGAAGCTACTGCCTCACTAAAAGGCTCATCTCCACATAGGTGACAGTCCAAGAATTCTACAGCCCTAGAACTTTCTGCACAGCTTCCAGGTAACTCAATAGGTGCCAGCAGTACCCTCTTAGGCAGCCCAGTCTTCTCTAGGCAGCCTGACGTGTAAGAGTGTAAGACCCCAACCCTCAGGCAGTGGTACTTCCTTCAAGATGCCCCCAAGTGAGGCACTGAGACACAGATCGATGCAAAAGTAAGAGGTTTATCTTCTGGTGCATCAGGGTCAACCCTCAATCGGTCCCTTGAGGCGAGTGACAAGAAGGCAACCCCAACTGACTATTAAAAGGCGTTTTTATACTTTTTAGGGGCACAGGTTACATCAGCAAGGTTACAGTTCTAACTTATTAGCTAAGCATGTTGACCTCTAAGTCTATTGGCTAGCAAACATGACCTGCATTTGAACTCTATCTGGGACTTTCCCGAGGACCAGGTGACTGTCAGTCAGTACATTCTGAGAATTTTTTACTCAAGAATGTTCCTGTGAGTGGAGAATGGAATTTGGCCTAGCCTTGACTCGAGGCGGGTAGGTGTAAAGCTTATGAAAGCCCTTAGGGTCCCTCATTCCCCCATTTTTCTTGTACAAGCTCCAATCCTGGAGGTATGCTCAGGGGTCTTGGGTAACTTATTCTTTAGGTCCTGTCCTAATGGTCTCATATTGTTGGTGCAGGACCATCAGCTGCACTGCTCCTATTCAATATGCAAGGTTGAAAGGTCAACAATAGCAGGAGAACAATTTGGGGTCCTAATAAGGTGGATATGAGAGTGGTTAACCAACGGGATGAGTTAAACCAAGAACCAGCCCTGACTTTCTTTGCTTTCTCTCTTTCACTTGGCTAGCCCTTCCCTCACCTTGGCCATGGAATCCTTAACTACCCCTCCCCCTACCAACCCCAGGGACCGGTCTCCAGGATGTGTTGTTTCACACCCCTAGGTAGCACAGAAAAGTGGTTGCCCCAGGAGTCCAGGCCAGCCACTAACTTACAGAGATCAAAGACAAGGCTGGGCCACCAGGTATAAGGTGAGTGGTCCACTGTAGTGGACCAAGCTACATTCTCAGTGGCTGAGAGTGCTTACCAAGTCACTTTGGGAGGGTTGTGGGGGAGGGTGCTGAGGCTCAGCAGGAAGGAAGACACACCATAACCACCTCATGGTTCCTCTAGCCTTGCAGAAGGGCGGGTGAGCTTGAGCTTGAGGGGGTTGTTCAGGTGTTTGACTGCTATCCATTTGGTGTCAGGCACAGGTGCTGATCTGACTGGAGTTATGTGAACCCAGGAAGTTACTCCATCCACTTTAACGGAGGTCAGGGCGGTCAACAATACCAGAAATGACCCTTTCCATTTTGCTTCCAAGTTTTCAGCACGATGTCTCTTAACATATATCCAGTCTCCAACTTGGTAATCGTGTGGAACCTCTGGGGTACCTGTGTTATACAGGGCACTAAGTTTAGGCCACAGTTCCTGGTGGCTGATCTGGAAAGCTTGCAATGGAGACATAAGATCCTTGTCAGCCTGAAAAATCACTCTGTGGGGGTCAAGAGCCAGGGTTAAGGGAGTGGGGGGTCCCATACAGGATCTCAAAAGGTGTCAGGTTAAAATGGTAGGGGTGTTCTGGGCTCAGAATAGAGGAAGGGGCACCACCAAGTCAGTGCCAGTCTCCAAGGACAATTTAGTTAAGGTCTCTCTTAGAGTTCTGTTCATTCTCTCTACCTGCCCTGAGCTCTGGGGATGGCACACACAATTGAGCTTCCAATTAGTCCCCAGTGTCTCTGCCAATCCCTGATTTACCTTATAAACAAAAGCAGGACCATTATCTGATCCCATTACCTTGGACGCACCAAACCTCTGGAAATTTTTCTTCTAATATCTTCTTAGCTACCACAGTAGCTGTTTTCTGCTTGGTGGGGAAAGCCTCAACCCATCCAGAGAAAGTTTCTACAAACAGTCAGGCATGGTGGCACATGCCTTTAATCCCAGCACTCGGGAGGCAGAGGCAGGCGGATTTCTGAGTTTGAGGCCAGCCTGGTCTACAAAGT
>NC_034613.1:137771425-137778789 GCF_900095145.1 Mus pahari | reverse complement strand
AAAATAAATAAATAAATAAAAATACAAAAATCTACAAACACTAGAAGGTATTTGTAACCATATTTTCCTGGCCTAACTTCTATAAAATTGACTCCCAATATATGCCAGGCTGTTCTCCCCTAGGTCTTTTGCCCTGTTTACTCTTGGCCATGTAAGCATTCACTTGCTGGCATACCTTACATTGTTCTACTGTCTCTCTGGCTAAAACCCTGAGGTCCATTACATATACATTAGATCCCTTGACTGCTTGGATGAGCTTATCCCCTAAATGAGTAGTCCATTTATGCATTTGGCCAAGTAAGTCTTTTGCTTGCTTTTTGGGGAGTATAATTCTCCCTTCTTTTTTTTTTTTAAAGATTTATTTATTTATTATATGTAAGTACACTATAGCTGTCTACAGACACCCCAGAAGAGGGCGTCAGATCTTGTTACAGATGGTTATGAGCCACCATGTGGTTGCTGGGATTTAAACTCTGGACCTTTGGAAGAGCGGTCGGGTGCTCTTACCCACTGAGCCATCTCAGCAGCCCCATAATTCTCCCTTCTTGTGTGCACCATTGTCCTTCCTTCTCTAGGTAATAGCTGGTAGGGTGGCTAGCAATCTGAGTCCTTTCTTCTTCTGTACATTCTAAGTGAGGCCACCCCTTAGTCCAGTCCCATTTCCCAGCAGATGTGTTTTTGCAGGCCCATAACCAGGATAGGCTCCTGCATGGCTACTTCTTGAGCCACTTGATCTGCCTGGTTATTGCCTTGGGTCACTGAGTCTCTTCCTTTCTGATGTCCTGGTCAAAGAATAATACTCACAGTTGCCGGCTTTATCAGGGCATCCAAGAGATCCAAGATTTCCTGCTTGTTTTTTATTTTTATTTTCCTCTGATGTGAGCAGTCCTCTCTCTTGGTATACAGCCCTGTGAGCATGGGCTGTGGCAAAGGTATACCTACTATCCGTGTAGACGTTCATTTTTTTGCCAGCCCCATGTTCCAAGGCTTTGGTGAGGGCAGTTAGCTCTGCTTTCTGCACTGACGTACTGGTGTGTGTGTGTGTGTGTGTGTGTGTGTGTGTGTGTAACAGTTCAACCTAGATGACATTTGTGCCATAAACCACAGCAGTACCTGCTCGTCTCTGACCTTCATGGAGAAAACTGCTCCCGTCTGTAAAGCAGGTAGCCTCAGCTCCCAGCAGGGGTCGGTTGGAGAGGTCTTTCCTCCACCCATGGGCTCTACTTTTGGGGCCAGTTAGTTGTGACCTGTCGGGCAGGAAGTGTATCTGGTCCCCATCTTGGAGAGTAAGTCTCACCCCAACAGAGGGTAGGGTCAGTCTGGAATGACCATAAATGAACGGGACACCCATCCCTTCCCTAGCTCTAGTGTTCTTCGGTTAATCCATGAATACATTTTGGTGCCAGTGTTCTTTGGACCCAAGATCTTTTCTTGGTAATGGGGCCATTGGCTTGGAGGAGGACTGAGTGTTGAGTCCCTGTATCCACCAAGAATTGAGTGGGTTTCCCCTTCACTCCCAGAGTTACCCTTGGTTCGAGGACAGGGTCCAAACCCCATCCTACCTAGTCACTGTCTTCTCCCAGGGCTAACACCTTCGCCATCTGGGGGTACTTCTCCCAAGGCTTGGGATTTCCCACTCCTGGCTTCCGTTTGTTAGGTCACTCTTGAGTCCAGTGGCCCCTCTCTTTTTAATATGCACACCAGTCCTTTTCAAGGGGTTTTCTGTCTCTCTTTTGGTTGGAGCCACTCTTCTCTGCTTTCCCTGACTACTGTAGCCAAGATTCTCTGTAAGTTCTTTTCCTGTCACTTTTCTTTTTTTCATCTCCCTTTCATCCTCTTCCTTTCTCTTTTTCTGCTTCTCCTTCTCCCCTGTCTCCCTGTCATGGTAGACTTTCTCAGCAACCTGCACTAAATCCATCAATGGCTTATCCTGTAGTTCATCTGAAGCTTTTTCCTGATATCTCTACTAGGCTGGTCTATAAAAGCCAGAGTCACAGTAGTTTTGTGATCCTCATTGCTGGGGTCATAGTGTGTAGATTGGCAGAATGCCTCCATGAGCTGCTCTAGAAATCTGGTCCCTGCTTAACCTCACGTACCTTGGTCAAATTGGTGGATCATTGTGAGGCCCCTTGAGACCTGCCTACAAAGTCTGATGGTAGACCTTCAGGTACCCCTTACCTTCTGCTCTATTAAAGTCCAGCCAGGTCTAATTACTGTTGATGACAGCCTGGTCAATCGATGGTGCCCCTGTGTCTGAGGGGACATTTTTTCTGGCTTCCTGTATTATCCTCTCTCGCTCTTCAGTCGTGAGGATCACTCTTATGAGTTGTTGGATATCATCCTAGGTGTGCCGATGAGTAAATAAAACAGTCTCAAAGAGATTTATCAGCCCCTTGAGGTTATCTGAAAGGAGGAAGATGTTGGGCCTTCCAGCTGTACAAGTTGGCAGAAGAGAGGAGCCAATATTGCACAGCCTGATTGCCCTTGTCTAGAGGTGGGAGAGCCACTGTGGTATCAGGGGAGGTAGTTCTCAGACTTTGGGTCCCCATGGCAGGGCCAGGAAGTTGAGGGATCTCCTCCCGCTCCTCCCTCTGATAAATGGGGTTGCAATAGCCCCAGTCCCTTATGGACTGAGGCTCTTGGGGCTGTTTCTGGCACTGGTGGGACCATGGGGGCAAGGGTAGGGGGATATGGAGGAGGAGGGTCTTGGAGCAAAAGATCCACTGTTGAAGGGTCTTGGAGGATCGACTTCTTCTCGGGTCCGGATCCCTCCTCCCGTGCTTCCTTTTCCCTGACAGCCAGAACCTGCCAGGTGGGTCTTAGGGAAAGACCCTTTTATCCATGGGGGGTGGAGGAGTCCTCCACTAGATTCTTCAAGGTAACTTATATAGGGCACTTGATCTGGATTCCCAAAGGATCCTGGCCTAAAGACTCTCTCCTCTACTGCTTTGATCACCTGCAAGTAGGGTGGTCACTCCGAAGTTGGGCCATTCGGAGAAGCAGAGAGTAACTTTTCCTTCTTTACTACTATTGACGAGTTTTCTACTCTTTCCCTAATTTCCCTCCAGTGATTAACTAGGATGTTTAACGGGGTAGATTCAGTCTGTTCTATGTCCGAAAATAACAAAAATAACATCAGTCCAAGTCCAAGAGCACAGAAGAAGACAATCAACACACAGACAGTCCGCCCCTGCCATGGGTGTAGAAACCAGGTTATAGCAAGACTTGGTCGGCTCCCGCCAATACTGTGTCTTGCTGTTTCCAAGAGGAGCAGAGTCATCCCAACTCCCTCCGGAGGCCTGAAGAGTCCTTCAGACTCCCGAAGGTCACAGCATTAAGGCATGTTTGCCTCCCGCCATTCCGCACCAGACCAGAGGCTTTCCAGACAACACACCATGCTTGCAAGCCAAAAGTGAAAGCAAAAGACAGAGGGACAGACACAGACAAATGCTTATGAAAAAGCGCCTGCTGTAGTGCTTGGTCTTTTTCCCTCCAATCAGTCTAGTCGGTGGTCACTCAGGGGTCTCCTCGAATCCTGGGTGAAGCTCCCAAATGTAAGACCCCCCCCAACCCTCGGTCAGTGGTACTTACTTTGAGATGCCCCCGAGTGAGACCTGAGACACAGATCAATGCAAAAGCAAGAGGTTTATTTTCCAGGGTCAACCCTCAATCGGTCTCTTGAGGTGAGTGACAAGAAGGCCACCCTAAATGGCTATTACAAGCAGTTTTTACATCACTAAGACACAGGTTACATCAGCAAGGTTAAATCTATTGACTAGCAAGCATGACTTGCATTTGAACTCTACTGGGACTTTCCTGAGGGTCAGGTGACTATCAGTCAGTACATTCTGAGACTTTTTTACTCAAGAATGTTCCAGGAGTGGAGAATGGAACCTGGTCTAGCCTTGGCCGGAGGCGGGTGGATGACTAAAGCCCCTAGGGCCCTCCAAGAGTCTCCTCCCCAGCAGTTATTAATTAGTTGGAGAACACTGGTGACAAGCCTGGTATATCTTGCAGCTCTCAACTTGCAAATTACAGTTTTTCTGGACTTGTGTTGTTGTTGTTTTTACATTCTGAGTATCATGAGTCCCCTCTTTCTCCTGCAAGGAGTTTTTCTGTTAGTATACAAGCGGGGCAGTGGTGGCGCACGCCTTTAGTCCCAGCACTTGGGAGGCAGAGGCAGGCGGATTTCTGAGTTTGAGGCCAGCCTGGTCTACAGAGTGAGTTCCAGGACAGCCAGGGCTACACAGAGAAACTGTCTCGAAAAACAAAACAAAACAAAATGCTATACAACAGAATGTACATACATACATACATACATACTCACACGCACATACATACGTGCACATATATATGTGTTCCTCTAGAGAATAATGACTATTATATGCTTAAATCAGAAAAAAATTAAAGGGCAATTAATTCATGCTTTGATATAGGCTTAGGCAAAGTACTCACCATCCATGTCATTTGTTGGAGAGAGAGAGATTCAGAGGAAAACTAATAGGTGTGTCTGACGTGTATTACAGCTCCCCTTCTATGTGGGTTTTTTGTAAAGGCTGTTAGGAATAAAAAATAAAGTAGGGCAGATAGCTCCTTTGTCCCTTGAAAACACTGCTGGCCTAGATTTCCCCAGAGTTTGTGTGTGTGTTCTATTTTAGATTGTATTGAGTGTAGTCGCAGTATTAATGTCAATGTTTAGATCACAAATTGAAAGAGCCGTGTGTGTTTCCTGGTAATTGTTAATGACAGCTGATGAGTAATGCTGAGTTGGCCTTGATTTCTCCTCCTTTTCTTCTGGCCCATGATACAAACTTTCTTTTTTGCATGGTCACTGTTCTTTCTTTTTGTTGTTGTTATATTTGAGACAAGATTTCATGTAGCCCAGGCTCACTTTCAACTATTGATCTTCCTATCTCTACTGTCCAATGCAGAGATGAGTTATGCACCACCTGGATAATCTTTTCTTTATGCCTGTGTGTGTGTGTGTGTGTGTGTGTAGGGTTATTGGGAGTCCCGTGTCTGCTCTGCCACAGGGCTCGGGCCACTCAGGGAAGTGGGACACGGAAAGTTTGACTGCACTGCCCCCACGCCGATGTTTGCCGGGCAGTGTTGGAAGCTTTGGGACACAGCTCCAGGGATGGAAGGCAGTCTGAGGTCCCAGGGACTGCAGGAGCTGGTTTGGGGTTCCCTGGGCCTGCAGACAGGCTGGGGATGGGGAGGTCTGATTCTCAGGCTCTTGGGCACCCAGGCACAGCTGGAAGCCGTGGAAGAGCTGAGAACAGAGTGGGGGCCCACAGGCTGGATCTAGCTTGGGGCTGAGGGGGAAAGAGGGGAGATCTGGCTGGGTTCCTCAGATCCTGGTGAAAAGAGACAGTCCATGGTCTTAAGACATTTATTGTCATGGCGGAAACTGCATGAGTATAACCTTACCTAACTTCTTAGGGTGGGCCTGAGGTTAAATACCTTTTCCCCGGATGAGTGTCTGGGAAGGTTAATTGGCTAATCCTCCAGGCCTTTAGGTACCTCATTAAAATGGAGATCTGTCTCGAGGCTACTTGATCTGTGGTCACATCTTCTACCTACGGAAGGGCTTGGGGCCTTGCCCTTATGTGACTAAAGGACACAAATCTATGGAGGGCTATGGCCTTGTGCCAGGAGCCTGGTGTCCAGGAGCATGGCAAAATGCCTGCTGACCCTTCAGGGTCACGGGGTTTCTAACCTTTGTTCAACCAGAATCAGGCTGCCTTTCACAGTCCTATGTGTGTGTGTGTGTGTGTGTGTGTGTGTAGGTGCTGGAGGAAAATCTCAGTTGTCATCCATTTGTATGAACGTCATCTACCTCCTTTGAGATAGTGGGGTTTTTTTGTTTTTATTAGCCTGGAGCTCATCAACTGGACTAGACTGGCTGGCCAGTTAGCCCTGGGGGATCCTCTGGTTTCTGCCTCCTCAGTGTGGGAATTACAACTCTGTGTCATCCTTCCCGGTATTTTGAGTGAGTTCTGGAGCTCAACTCAACTCAGGGGCTTATGCTTGCAAGCAAGTGCTTTACTGACTGAACCATCTGCCTGGCCCCCTTTGCTTCTGTAATAGCTCGGTCAATGGCAAAGCACAGACAAAAATGATTTCTTTGGAAAAGAATGTTTGAGAGTAGGCTTAGGATTCAGTTTTTTCTTTGTTTCTTTGTTTCTGTGAGTCCTTGCCTTTATTTCCTAGAGAGATGGATAATGAATTTATAAATAAAATCTGGTTCCATAAATTATTTCTGGGACTGGAGAGATGGCTCAGTGGTTAAGAGCACTGGCTGCTTGCTCTTCCAGAGGTCCTGAGTTCAAATCCCAGCAACCACATGGTGGCTCACAACCATCTGTAATGGGATCTGATGCCTTCTTCTGATGTATCTGAAGACAGCAACAGTGTATTCATATACACAAAATAAATAATCCTTTACAAAATTATTTCTGATGAAGTCTTTTGTAGTTTAATATGTGTAGTGGTGTGGTCTCATTTTGAAAGTTATATATTTGTAGGTTTTTAAAAATAAAAAATAAAAATTCATATGTGGGACCAGGAAGGATGGCTTAGCAGTAATGAACACATATTGCTCTTGCAGGGGCCCCAAGTTCAATTCCCATCACCCATGTCTGGAAGCTCACGATAGCCTTTAACTCCAGCTCTAGGGGATCTGATGCCTCTGGTCTCTATGGGCACCTGCACTTATCTGTGTATATATATATATAATTAAAAATAATAAGAATAAATCATAAAATTGATACAAAATTAATACAAAGGGAAAAGACATGTCTATGTGAGTTTCTAATCTCATATTTTTCGCATTTAAAGCTTGCTGTTCCTCTATTTTTTCCATGCCCTTTACAAATATCTTCTTTTTTGATCGATTCAGTTCATACATATTTTCCTGACATGAGCTAGTGCCAGCTGCACCATGTGTGTACCACGTACTAAAGCTCCCCCACCCCAGATCTCTTTCTGCCCTCGAGTCTCTTTCCTGTCTCTCCAGTGCTACTTTCTCTATCTGCCTAGGGGATTTCCAGAGGGGAGACCTGGAAAGGGGATAACATCTGAAGTGTAAAGAAAGAAACTATCCAATAAAAGAAAAAATATTTTTTAAAAAAGATTTATTATTATATCTAAGTACACTGTAGCTGTCTTCAGACACACCAGAAGAGAGCATCAGAACTCATTATGGATGGTTGTGAGCCACCGTGTGGTTGCTGGGATTTGAACTCAGGACCTTCGGAAGAGCAGTCGGGTGCTCTTAACCACTGAGCCATCTCTCCAGCTCAGAAAAAATATTTTTTTTAAAAAAAGACTACTGGCTGCTCTTCCAGAGAACCCAGGTTCAA